>NC_043967.1:28085449-28392949 GCF_902148855.1 Sphaeramia orbicularis
GAGGTGCAACAGCCCAAAAAAATGATCCACTATAAGAAAAAAAAAGAGAACAGCCCCCAAAAATGATCCACTATAAGAAAAAAAAGAGAACAGCCCAAAAAAATTATCCACTATGAGAAAAAAAAGACAACCCAAAAAATTATCCACTATAAGAAAAAAAAACCATCATCCACCTTTTCAGTTACGGGGGTGCTGTTTACCCGAAAAGTCTCTTGCTTTAAAATTAAGGCCACCACAAAAAATAAAAGCATGGGCTGAAAATTTTTAAGGCCTTCAGCTAATGTGGCTGATGCTAACAAAGTAACCCACTGGAAGTGGAGGTTGGTGCGCTAGAAATAAAGTTATTCTAAAAATATATAGTGGATAATTTTTTGGGCTGTTCTCGTTTTTTCTTATAGTGGATTATTTTTTGGGTTGTTGTCTTTTTCTTCTTAAAGTGGATAATTTTTTGGGATGTTGTCTTTTTTTTCTTAAAGTGGATAATTTTTTGGGCTGTTGCACCTCTGGGCCACCGTACATTCCAAAACAAAACACTAAATATAAATATAGATGAACCTGACCTTGTTTCACAATGCTGTGGAAAAGAGAAGTCACTTAGAATTAGAATTAAGAACCTTTACTCATCATTATATTTTACATGCAACACACACTGAAATTCACCATCTGCATTTATCTCATCACTAGCTAAACCACGCAGGAACTCCACACACAGTGGACTAGAAGCAGTGGGGGGTTGAGTGCCTTGCTCAAGGGCAGGATCAACCAACAGTTTCTCTGCTGGTCTGGGGACTTGAATCAGTGATCCTTACTGATTCCGACCTAAAAGTTCCTCATGGAGGATGCGGGCATTGATCCCGCTACCTCTCGCATGCTAAGCGAGCGCTCTACCGTTTGAGCTAATCCCCCTGCTTCTATATGTTTGTGTTTTGTTTCTGGAAACACATCCTTTATTCACTGTCAAGGGCGTTCCTACCCTGTTTCATACCCATTCTATTATAAAATAAGGCTCTAAAAACAGTGTCAGAGTAGCAAACTGTTTAGTCAGTCCACAGCACAGACATCATCCAAGCACACAAGCACTATTTTTCCATATTGACCCTTTAAAACTGCATGTTGTCATCATATATTATTGGCCAACTTGGACCCCTGGTTCATATTCATGCATTTTCATGAAATTTCTGTTGGCATGTATGTACAATGTCTCTAAAATCTAAACCACAGAGATGTTGTTCTCCTCCTCTTCAACAGCAAATGTACCTACACTTCAGATACCATGTATTCATAAAGCCTGTTTTTTATAGGATATGAATCCAAGGCCGCTTTTCAAACTATTTCTCATCAGCCAGCTGTATTTTTTCACCTACTCAGGCCCAGTCATCTATCTGCATGACCTCCAGCCAGGCCTGACCTTGCAAAAGAAATTACAGAAAAACAGTGGTGAGTGAGGATGAAAAGACTGCGTATATTTGAAGACAGGGTATTAATGATACGACAGGCACTAATTCAAAGTGAACGTCTCGCAAATATGCACGCTCGTAGACACAGTCGCATACAGGCGTGCACACAGCGAGGCTCCTGGGAACGATGGATCTTGATTAAGTGTGTGGAAGAAGGGAGCGGACGACGACACGTCAGAGTCGTTTAATGTAAAGTTATGACACTTTTATGAGGTCTGCTTTGAAAATTGGCAGATCCAGTACACAAAGACACACGTGTACACACATTACACGCTATATGTGGCTATTTCAACAAATTCCTTTACACGGTGCATCGGAGGCCACAAACAAAGCATGCTGATGGAGCTACTGAGGTGTCTTTTCCTGTAACGTTGTGTCTGCTGGAACTCATCTCGCTCCTGTCTCACTCTCAGTTTCTGATCCTTTCCTGATGCAATGACCTTGGACTTAGGACTCTGCTTTTTTAAGCTCCACTTTGGCTACTGTCAGCATGTGTAGGTGTATAGGTGTCTGTGGGAGTGGAGCAACGCCCACGTGTCCTCGCATGTCATGATTCCTTGGAGGAAAAAAAAAAAAAAATGAGAGAGAAATCCTTTGTGCTTTGCTTTTTTTGTGCATAGTTGGAAGCTCCCACGCTTTTGTCCTGCGACGCATTCGGAGTCTGTCAATCAATAGCCTCCAATTACGAATATAATACACTCAATTGACTCCACGGGCGGGCGGCTAGATTGCAGCGTGGAAAGCTATTAAAGGGGTGCGGCGTGGCGTGCAGAGAGGCGAGCCCCTTGAGTTGTGTGTGTGTGCATGCATGGGGAGGGGCAAGGGCGGGGGGGCCCAGACAGGCCTGAATGGAGAACGCTGTCAGGAACTAATAGCTTTGGGATGTACTGCTGGGCTGTGTGTGTACAGCAATCTCACTGAAGCTTAAGGAGGAAGAGGATGCAAGGTATGGGAGGGGGGGGACAATACTGATGAGACTGAGGGGTTCTGTACATACATGACTCTGGACTCTGAGATGGATGAGGACTGTGAGGTGACGTCTGCATGTAGGTCTTAAAGCGCACGCCACAGACTGAGATTTCAGCTTTCAGATTTCATGTTATTGCAAGTCACACCTGCTGTGTTCCCATAAAAATGTAAAATCAAGTTCAAATGAATTTCTGAAATGTTGCAAAAAAGAAAAAAAAAAAAAAAACTGAGAAAATGCCAGTGACGCTTCCATTCTGGCTGCTTTGGGGTGGAGGAACTAGGCTGCATAGTGCCATTAGGATGTGACGCTACGCTCCGTTACATGTTTGTAATAAAGCAGAAACATTAGGACATTCGGCTGTTGTTTCCATAAAATGGGGGCGATGTTATTTCTCATTTCATTTCATTTTATTTTATTTTGCTCATCACTAAATGCATGGTATGCAGCACAAACACCATGTTATAACAGAAAAAAAGAACGGTGTACATTAAAAAATAACAAAATTCATTGACAAAGAGGGAAAACCCTTTTCAGAAAGGTGCCCAATTTATGTTTGGTCTTTGGTTGTTTGGACTGAAGAAGCATTATAAGTTCTCTATGGATAAGATCAAGGAATATTTTTGTCCACATTGCCTGTTGCTTTTTTATTTTTTTTTATAGACCTTTATTTAATTCAAGGAGATTTACAAAACACTACAAAACACTTGCCCTAAACCCACCCCACACAAATATACACATCTATACAGTACTTATTAACCACATAAATATTTACACAAACATATTTTTGTACACCCACGCATAAAAATATACATACTAATACCCATGTTCAAAACACCGAATAAAATAAAAGCATCTGTATATACACTCATACATATATAAATATACACAAACACATATGGTAACACTAGCAAATATAAACATATACAAATACACATACACTAACGCACATACATATATATACATGTACACATACACACACATATATATATTTATATGGATCTTTCCATGAAACTGGGTTTATTTTGGTACCTCACACTTTTCCAGCTTTTTAGACCCAATAATAAAAGAGAAATTTAGACATATTTCCCCTAAGGATGTACTTAATGATGACCTCAGATAAATGCAAAAAAAAAAAAAAAAAAACTCTTGCTCTGAGCCATCCCAAAATTATTGAATTTTTAAATAAAATATTGGGGCCAAAAACAGAACCAAAATTGTGACATGAAAAGCTACCTAGGTGTCAGTGCATTTGATCTGGAAAACATGGCTTGAAATGGTCTTATATACCGCTATAAATAAAGACACTATGTTAAATTTGGCGATCCCAGTGGTTTTTCTAACCCAGACGTGGGTTTTTCATGAATTGGCAGTCTCATTCCAGGTTTTGTGTGTAACCCATCGTGTACACTCACTTTACATGTGGAACCTGCCCATTTAAACACATAAATCACAAGTGATTTTGCAACAGCAGTCATTTTTGTGAAACACTCTGCCTTGCAAATTTACTTCGATTCCCAAAATGTACCTGTGAGAGAATAAAAAGACATTCAAAAAAATAACAGCGTGTAATTTTTGTGTCCTTTTACCGTTTTTCATGTGGATTTTTGTATGTGTGCGTCAAATAAAAATGTGTTTTATCTGAAAAATAGTTTATTTTTTCTCAGTAAATACTTATTTTCAAAACAGACCCAAAGTGCTTCAAAACTTGCTTCATAACATGAGTCTACATCTGGTTTGAATTTTTAGCCCCAATGTCCTGTTTTTAGGGACCAGTTTCATAGAATGTGTGTGGGTGTGCGTGGTGGGGGGTTGAGGCTGAATGGGATAATTGTGTGATGAGTGGCTTGCATTTAAAATTTTTAGATTGTTATATTTTAAATTGTTGAGTGCCTTGTATTTTTAATTGTCTGTACGGGATCCCAAAGGAGAAACGCTGTCTCATTTTGTGTGCACTACTGCTGTGTGTGCAGCTTAATGACAATAAAGTTTGATTTGATTTGATTCCATGGGAGTGTCTGTAATCTGTCCAATGTTCTTCTTCTACCAGCCATATTTTCATACAACCTGGAGAAATGCAAAGGAAACAGCTGACCAGTCATGTGTGAGTTAAATGTTTGCTGCCAGATTTTATTTTTAAAAGGTGTTTCTATCACCCATGACCAGGAACAGAAGCTTTTCCCCAAATAGTTTTTTTATGAATTGTTCCATTCCAACAAAGCTTTTCCAATACACCACTAAAATATATGTAGAAAATATGTCGGAGGTATGCCTATAGTGTCACACGGGTCTAATAACTCAAGTCTAATGTTTAAAGTTAACGTAACTCTGCTGATGTACAAGAATAATCATCTAGTCGCACCACGGAAAACAATTAAGCAAATGTAAGAAAATCTCATTGTTATAATTTATGTGTATGTGAAGCTAGAATTTCCATTACAGTTGCAATTGGATGAACATTGGGTCATTGAGAAGTTGACATTTTGACTTTTTTGCATATAAAATGTCATCACTTTATCATTTCAGCAATAATCCAAAGGCCAGTGGAGCAATCTCATTAGCATTTGTTGAGCCAATAACAATAACGTAGCACCAGAAGCCCCCGACTCACCTAAATCAGGAAAGCATATCTACTTTTTATAGTTAAATGATTTTTTTTTTTTTTTATCAATTGACCCACTGATTGATTGTTCTGCTAATATTTTGTTTGATTAGTGCTGTAAAACTAAAGGTATTATGTAAATTGTAGTGGGTTATGTACACAGTAAAGGCTACCTGTTCCACACATGACACAGAGCATGAGTTTCAAAGGACCAAGATGCATATTTGAATCAACATTAGTTCACATAGCGTATTCATTGTTTTTCACTCCGATTGAAAATCAGGGAAAAATTGAGTCTGCATTTTTTTGCAGTCAAAATCACAGTGATTCGTTTAAAGATAAAGACGTTTTATTGTCATTATACAGATTGTACAATGAAATGTAGGTGCACTGTCAGGATGCGGAGTCATAAATAGTAATAATAACTATAAAAATATAATAAAAACAAAGATATGCATCATTCACACATCAACATTCATTCATTTATCACACAGCAGCATGCCACAAACACATCAGTACCAATGTATGCAGAGACCAAATAGTGCATGTGGATGAGTTCACTGTTCAGTGTGGTTAAGGCTGTGGGGTAAAAACTGTTCAGGAATCATGTGGCGTGTGTTTTTATGGATCTGTATCTCTTGTCAGATGCAACTTCAAAAAGGATACCTTATCTCAAAAAATCTTTATATATAGAGCAATATACAGTAATAATATGCCACCTGCAATACAATGTTGAAAACTATAAAATACTGCTAAAAAACTATGATAAAACTATGTGTTTTTAAATCTGAATGTTTCAGGGATGCATACTCTTAGATGCCTAGAAGGTTGGAGTGGCAGCTTGTAACTGAAGGGTCCACGGTTCGATTCCCTAGACTGACAGCAAAATTGTTGCCTGATGCGCCCTCGAGCAAAGCACTTAACCCCCCATTTGTTCCCTGGGTACCTGATATGGCAGCCCATGGTGTTATTCTGCAGTGTGTGGTGTGTTATACATGTTAAGCTAGAGATGAGTAAAAAGCAGAGGTTCAGTTTCAGTGTGTATTGCATACAGTCATGAAAAAAAATATTAGACCATCAAAAGTCATCAAAAACAATGGTTATACAATCGAGTACTAACTCCTGTGTGTATCATGTGACTAAAACAGACAGAAAAGAAAACATGGAACACCTAAAAGCACTTTTTTTGTCAGTACAATGCCATAGATATTGATGTAAGAACTGAAGTGATTTTGGTTATTAACAAAAAAACATGGAAAATGGTTAGATATCAGCTCTGAAATTAAACTACTATGAGCTATTTTTGTTATTATCATTATATTTGTCCAAACAAATGTACCTTTAGTTGTACCAGGCATTAAAATGAACAAGAAATTGAAGAAAACAAGGGTGGTCTAATAATTTTCCGCGACTGTACTGTATATAACACAGGTGTCAAACATGCAGCCCGGGGGCCAAAACCGGCCTGCCAAAGGCTCCAGTCTGGCCTGTGGGATGAATTTGTGAAATGCAAAAATTACACTGACGATATTAACAATCAAGGATGTGAAATTCATTTTAGGTCAAGTCAATCTACAGTGGGTCAGACCAGGAAAATACTATCATAATAGCCTATAAATAATGAAAACCATTTTTTTCCCCACTTTTGTTTTAGTGTAAAAACAGTAAAATTACACAAATGTTTACATTTACAGACTAGCCTTTTACAAAAAATGTGAATAACCTGAACAAAAATTTCTTAAGTATGTGGAATTTTAACAATATTCTGCCTGTTACTCAATGTTGTGTGTATTTGAAGATCCACTTTGATCTGTAAGTTGTGATGCACATATATAAATGATAAACTAAGGCGTAATATTGTTAAAATTGCAATAATTTTTCTTAAGAACTTTCAGGTTGTTCATATTTGTTCATGTTACGTTCAAGTGCAGTTTGTACATGTAAACATTTAACATTTTCATTAAGGAATTTTGCTTTTTCACTCAAAAACATAGAGAAAACATTGGAGTTGACATTATTTATTAGTTCTTATCCTATTATTTATATTATTTTACTGGTCTGGCCCACTTCTGATCATATTAGGCTGCATGTGGCCCCTGAACTAAAATGAGTTTGACACCCCGGTATATAATAAGCAAAAAAATAGAGATTCTTGTTCTTCTTTTTCTGTCTGTCCAGAGTTACATACATTTTTTTGCGCAAATAAAGCTCTTGAACCTAGACTCACAGACAATTTCTTTTTTTCTGGTTGGACAGAAAGTGCATATGTTCTGTATTATGTAGTGAAATGCAGTTTAAGCGTGACCATCTCATCATGTGTGTGTTCCCATTGTTAAGTGTGTGTACATGCGACAACGTAACAGCTATCCCGCGCCGCGCCACCCAACCGACGCCGACCCTCCATCCGCAGCAGACGGCTACATGATAAAGTGAATTCACCAAGATTGAGAGCCACCTCATACACCTCTGTCAAGAGAAGAAAGGCATAAAAAAAAAAAGTAGGACCAAGGCAAGATAGCAATAGACAGAGAACGGTGATGGGGGGGTGGGCGGGTGGAGGATAAAGAGGACTCCGGAGATAACTAAAGCGTTTGAGAGACAGGTGCAATATAGAGGAAGAAGAAGAGAGTACATGGTGGGAGGATGCAGAGGGGAGGGGGTGGGGTGGGGTGGTTGAAATGAAGGAGAGAGATCTGAGGAAATGACAGGGAAAGAAAAGCAGAGATAGGGTATTGGACAGCTATTTATTCTCATAAATATCCCTACAATCTTCTGCCAAGGCCAACGAAATTCTCTTAAAAGGAGAATCAGGGCGACGGTGGTAATAGAGAAAACAGAGACAGATAGACATAAGGGACGAGACAAAGGTTCAGATAATGAGAAAGCTCTTTTGAAATCATTGCATTCTGCTCATGTTTATCTTCTAGTATCACAAGCTCCTATTGAGTCAGAGGAATCGAATGGTGGTTTAATATGTTGAGATGGAAAGCATGCTGGGCCTATTTGCTACCGACAGATTTCTGCAGACTGACAGATTGCTGTAGTTAAATGCTGTTTAGTAAACACAATATCCACTTCTGCCAACTAAAGCATAATTAATGTTTTTTTATTTTATGTTTGTCATATTTCTGCAACTCCAGACATGTGATGAGAGTTGGATAAATACTGAAAAACTTTAACTTAAGTCCAACAACAGGTGTTAGGTAGGTTGTCTAAGAACCTAACCTTCAACCTAGAGCTGTCTACAGCAAATTAAGTTTATTTATGAGAAAACTACAACAGCTGCTAATACGCTCTTCTGAAAATGAAGGGCTGTATTATGTATGAAAACAGATATTTTCATCAACGCAGGTGTCAAATGATTATATATTCTTTACTCAACCAGATGTACTTGGATAAAAAAGAATGGTAAAAGTTTAAGTATTCATTCAACTTGTTAACTGCAGTAGAAACTAGAAAAGCACTTGAAGAGCGCAGACCTCCGCCAAGGCAGATCAGTGACCCCCCCCCCCTCGATGACCACCAAAATTTTATCATTTGTTCCTTGTGCCATTATCAACATTTCTTAAAATTTTCATCCAAATCCGTCCATAACTTTTTGAGTTATCTTGCGCATGGCCAGACAAACAGACAAACAAACCAACGCCGGCAAAAACATAACCTCCTTGGCGGAGGTAATTAAGCAGAACAATTAAGTAAAACAGTAAACTGTAGCCCTTTGATGGACATTTCTACTTGTCTTTTCCATGTACAACTAGAGAAACATCACTTTATATGATTACAATATGAAGACTGTTGAATCATTTTAGCTCTAAATTAGTGCTGTCAAATGATTAAAATTTTTAATCAGATTAATAACAGGGTTGCAGTGGATTAATTTCAATTAATCACGAATAAATATCATTCATTTTTAATCTAATATATATTAATTGCGTTTCATTTTGCATGAGCAAACAGACTCGAGAAAGATGGGAATATATATGCATTTAACATGTTTATTCAACACCTTCAACAGTTTTAACAAAACAACTTGAAACAACTGTTCCATCTTGGGGTGTTTTTTTGTCCTCATATTTCCATCCAGAGGGCCACCGTGCTGTTTAGCATCTTCCATCTTTATGGGTTGATTGGTGGCTAACTGCTATCCTTAAACTGGTTCTCAGCTTTTTATGTTTTTAGCCATTTTATGCTGTCTTAATTGTATGTAAGTTTTATACTCTGTTAGTTCATCTGTATTGTACTGATGTGCCTCTTGGTCAGGTCTACTTTGAAAAAGAGATTTCATCTCAAGGGACTTAATGGTTAAATAAAGGTTAAATAAAAAAAATGTAAAAAATCAAATGGTTTTGCTGTCTGTCACTACCGGATCAACTGCCCATTTGCGCATGCGCGATGCTAACTCTACTTGGGCAAACTGCCAGAAATGCGTTGCTAAAGACGTTCAGAATCATTCTGTGCTGCAGATGGGTTACTTGTGTTAAAATTTTTAATCAGATTAATTATGATGATGGATTAATCTGCATTAATGCGTTAGATTTGACAGCCCTACTTTAAATATTATGTTAAAAACTATATAATTAAAATAATAATCATCATGTTAGCTCTTGGCATCTTTCTTCTACGAGTCTAGCTGTCTCAGTGTGTTTTTTCTTTTTTGTTATTACATTTTATAGTGATTTTGTCTTGTAGCATCTTTTCAGTCATTTTCATCCTATTACATATGCTGTATATGATGTGTACTGCATGCTGTACGCACCAAGAGATCAAGTCGGTTTTGATGATTGGAAGGAATGACGTAAACTAAACTTCTGAGCCGAGGAGTAGAAAATACATGTATGTGTGTAGTGCTAACTTAGTGTTTATACTTCCCACCTCTATTTATCACTAAGATGGGAGCAAGAAGGAATTTGGTGCATTGCAGAACTTAAGGCACAGGAATGCTTGGATGAAGTCATTACCCATCATGCCTAGTGCCTACAGTACAAGCCTGAAGGGGGCAGTGTTATGATCTAGGGCAGGGGTCACCAATCCTGGTCCTTGAGGGCTACTATCCTGTAGGTTTTAGATGTATCCCTCTCCCAGCACACCTGACGGTCATTATCAGGCTTCTGCAGAGCCTGATGATAGGCCTATCATTTGAATCAGGTGGGTTGGAAGAGGGATACATCTAAAACATGCAGGATAGTAGCCCTCGAGGACCAGGATTGGTGACCCCTGATCTAGGGTTACATCAATTCATCAGGTCTAGGTTTAACATAATTTGTCCAAAAAATTACTGAAACTATGGACAGAAAGAAACAGAAGAACAACATTCTCCATTTGTCAGTCTATCGTACATGTAACACACACCTAAGATGAACTTCTGTTTTTAATCCATGCAGGAACACACCACACACTGCCGACTAGGAGCAGTGTGCAATCTCTGCTTGATAATCAAACTGGCAACCTTTGGGTCACAAGCCACTTCTTAAACCTTCTAGGAGCCGTGGCCTAACAGGCTGGACATTGGGCATTTTACTGTGACATTGTATAAGGGTCTGGCCAAGTGAAAGTGAACATCAGGGTTAATTTATTTTTTTCTCTAAAATGATATTTTTGACTACTCAGGATGACAGACATATATCTCTAGTTTCTAAAACTGTGTTTATTTGATTTGTACCTGAATAACAACTGGATATATAAGAAAATATAGGAGAATACATTGTAAATTAAGTACAGTAAAGGTTGTAAATGAATGTGTACAGCATAAATTCAGAATGAAAATAGCAATGTGTTAATAAATATGTTCCAAATATATGCCTGTGTCTAATCTTATATTTCATAATGATCAAATACTATAATGATTTTGAATGTTATTTATTATATATATTAAAAAAAACAGCAGAAAGATGTGTATCAAATATATTATGAAACATATGTCACCAAAGCCTAAGAATTTACACCTCACTCCATTACTTTTTTGGATTCTCACTCTCTTACCATGAGTAATGCCTTTTAAAACTAAAATAAAAATGATATCAGTTTCATTTTGGATATAATGTACTGTCATATATTAAGAAAAGTGCGGTTTGCTGAATATTTGCACTTTCCTCAAGGAACAGCACTTTTTGGATATTTTTTTACAAATCTTGTATATTTTTCCTCACTCCGTTACACTGTCAATAATGATAAATTCATGTTTTTATTAAATATTTGGTTATTATTCCTTAATGGCATGTTAAAGTACTTGCTAAGACCTACAATTTGAGCTATTATGGTTGCTACTAAATTAATTTTTAAAAACAGATATGAAATGATTAGTATTGCTGCACAGTGCTTTCTCTGTCACTCATTTGGCCACACCCATAAGCACTGTGTGGCATACATTAGGATACTGCGAATCTGTCCCATAGTCTAAGCTGAAGGCAGTCTAAACACTGTGTTTACATATAAATCTAACAAACTGTCAGTGTGAATCCTACTATATAATACACGTTCTGTGTCCCATCGATATTGCAGCACAGGAGGGTGTTTGTACGGATTTTCCTCAGCCTTCACAGGCCCGATCACTGCCAAACTCGTCAAATGAATACAAACACTACGTGATTATCTACTAGGCACAATTTTATGTCCGTATTCAAATGTTGTGAGGTATGCTGGGCGATTTTAGCCTCTCTCTACTTCGAATTCTTCATCCCTGCCGCCATACTCCATTTTCGGAAGTGGTTATGCTGCCGTTCATGAAATTTCTACTGCTAGCAGATGATGCTAAAATGTGAAGGCTGCAGTTCACTACCGCTGTATGAATTTAATCATGCTTGACAGGCCAAACAAATACATGCTCTTCCCTTCAGGCCTCACATGTTGGCTGAAATTATTACCTGCACAATGCATGATTAAATGGTAGTTTACAAATGGATAGTGGTGGCAGACAAGTTCTACTTATCATGCTATCGTACAATGGCACCATGGGTACAATGCCACTAGTAGATATAATCCCTACAATCCATTACATTCACATCTTTGGCATAACTTCAGAGCTCATTATTTTAGATCCTCTAATGATCATTTTTAGTTCATTTTTTAATATTTGAAAGTAGAAATACTGCGCATAGTCCCTTAATTATGGCAAATTTAATATTATAAACCTAATTTGTAGGAGCGATGGTTGTCTGAGTCGTAATAAGTACCAAGTATTTTGCAGGTGCATTGTTTTACACAGTACCACTATGTGTCAGCTGAACATTTAGGCCTGACTGTGCTGATTTGGGTTGTTTAAGCTCAGAGGTGGTTTCACAAAAAAATATGTCAAATTGTACAAAAAGTAAATCGATTGTTCCTAATGCCTATATTGTTGTAGCTACAGTATTTATATGAAAAAGTCATCTTTTTTGTGGATTTAACAAACGCATTTAAAGTGCTGAAACTCCGCTGAAGTGCTGAAAGATTAATCACACATGCCCTAGTTCTTCCGTCTGCACCTTTTTTAGTTACCTTCAGTGGTATCATTGAATACCCATCCCAATTACACACATTGTATAGTACATTTTTCAGAGCTCCCCTGGAGGTCTCCGAGAATCTGCCTCAATTTCAGCTCCACCACTGAATATGTCAGAGCTTTTGGAGAGAGGAAATACTGGGCCCAAGGAAAATTCAAGTCTCTTACAGTTTCCAGGTCAGTAACATTAACCTTAAGTACATCTTCCATTTCAGAGATGTCGTTTCTCTCTCCACAGCAACATCAAGAGAAACTTTCTAACTTTCTTTTCCCTGTTTTTTTCCACTCACAAAGTAATCGACTCTCCAACACAAAATAAATGGCACAGTGTGAATAGGTTTCACAGAACTGACTCTTGATCCACAAAGTGCCTGAAGGGATGTGCGGAGATGTTTAAGGTCAAATAAATTCTGTAAGACTCATGTTCAAGCTGTGGGGTGGAAACTAAACTCTAATATATTCACATTTATTCCCAGTACAGGCATCATAAAACCATGGCTATCAATACAAATGCTTAGTGATTTATTCATGAACTGCTCCTTAAACAGGGTACTATCATGTAAATAAATGTTTCGTTGTATGAAGCTAAAGGTTCGTACAACATGAATATACATGTGGACTGCCTGGGCTGAGATGCCTGTTTTGTCACTGCTGTGGTAGCCTGAACGAAAACCTCTGAATGATGTCAAGAGCCTGAAAGATGGATTAATAAATAAATAAATAAATAATCACAAAATAGTGAGTCTGAGGTCAAAGGAACTCTATCACAATACTTCCAACCATCAGCACCAGCAGGAGAAACCTTGAAATGACAAAAAAAATACTGCAAGGACAGATAAATGGGTTTTTCATTGACCCTAAAATTGCACAAATATAACTTGCGCATAAAAATTTACCTAATGGGAAAGTGAAAATTTCACCAAAAGTCTCGTTTTTTGATGAAAAGTTTTTGTGCTGGCAAGAGGTGGTTTATTGGGCGTAGCGCAATTGGTATAATCGCACAAAACTGCAATGGAAAGACCTTTTTACACAACTAGAGTCACGTGAATAATAAAAAATGGATGTTGACGGACGTTACAACAAACGAAGAAGAGTTTTAAAAGAAACATGGTGCAGTATGTGTGGACACACCAGGAAACACAATCATTTTTTAATTTAGTATGAGTTAGAGGGGTAATATATAGGAATGCACCGATACCAGACCAAGTACAAGTACGAGTACTTACATTTGAGTACTTGCCGATACCGAGTACCGATATGAGTACTTAATAATCCCATTCCAGTTCTTAGTTCCTTTTGTAAATGTGCTTTATTGTGGTTGTCATTAGTCTGACTAGAACAAAGTGCTGCTACTGACATTTAATGTGTTGGAATGAGCGTCTGTCAGTTAATCCACCAGGGGGCACCGCTCTGAATTAACCATACTGGACAAATACCACGAAGAAGAGGAAAGTTTTTTGAGAAGAAGAAGAAGAAAGTCAATAATAACAAACATGGACACAACAGAGGGAACACTAATGTGATACTAATATTGCAGCGTTTTCGCTGGTAAGATTTAAAAGCTTAGCTTCAGCAGATAGGGAAAAGAGAAATGAGCGATAAGTTTCGTTTTTCACTTCCACTGGCGTTGGTCCGCACCGCTCCGTACTCCCGCTGTTATTCTCCATCTAGGTACGCATCCGCCAGCACCTGGAAAATGGATGGAATGTACGCAGAGGACGGACAGAACGCTGCGTCCGTATCTGTCTGTGTCTTTAACATTACTTGCAGTCAGGGCCGTTTCAAGATATCTGGGGGCCCTAGGCAAGAAAGTGAAGTGAGCCCCCTAATATGCGAAGATGTGGTGGTCGAATCACCGAAGAAGAAAAATAAAATCCAGATGCGATTTCCTGTTTTCTGGTGCATTTAGTACTAGTACTACTGATGATAAAAGGATAAACAAATAAAAATATTTAAATTATTATTATTATTATTATTATTTTTAGGCCTATTTATTATATAATGATATGCAATTAGTACTGATTGTGATAGATTTAGTAATGATAAGATTTTTTTTCCTAAACCGTGATGTTACAAATTCCATGTAGCCTGATAAATACCTTCAGCTTGTGAGGAGGTGGCATTGTCACTATCAACTGGCGCTGACAGAAATTTAAGCAAAGCACCTAAAAAAAAGAGAAAAAAAAGGCATTTGGTGAGTAGGCTTACTTTTGTCTTTATTCTAGAAGTATATGATTAAAGTGCGGAGGATTTGATAGTAACTTTGCAGGAGAAGAACTTCACTTCCCATAATGCACCAAAATGTAACGTTAGACCTCATCGGCAAAACTACCTGAGCACATGGTGCAAAGTGTTGTGATGTGTTGATGGGCAAGTGTGGGAAATATAGATAATTACAGATTTTAAAATGTAGGATTGCGATTACATGGTTCACAGACACCACCATTCTTTTTTTTTTTTTTTTTTTTGATGTTGTATTTGAATATTCTGAATATTTGACGATTTTGAAAAGTGTTGTAATTTCCTAATTATTCTAATTGTTCCTGAACGCCTCATGTATTGTTTACGTGTGCCTCCTTGAACTGAACAGAACTCAGTTCCGCAGTGAGGGCACAGAGCTGATGTGAGGGACTGAACTAATGTTGGACTGAAAATACAAACTTTTGCTGCAGTCCTACTCTAGTCCTCTTCTGTGCCTAAACCAGCTGACACACAAGGAACAGACGTGTGGATGAGACGGACAAACGCAATGGAAAAGGGACATTTTTCTCCTAATGGGATGGAGAGATCACCAACGGAAATTGCTAGCTAACCGAAAATGTCCACGGAACTGGATGGATTCTTTGGCCAAACTGGATGGGATTCATAGGACCAGATGATTTAGTTTGGAATAAAGTTGTGTGGGTGACCGCAGCAGGAGCAGACAACCGTCCAGAGTAAGTGAAAACACTTTAGTAGGCTTAGCTTTGGCTTTTCAGGACTAAATACTTTTAATGCTGTCGTACTTCGGTCCTCCACATCCAAATTATTTAGCTCCAAAGAAGTTTTGGAACGCTGTACAACAGTAGAAAAGGCCGATGGAGAAGTTGTGTTTCTTCTCTCCTTAAATTCTTCAACAGAACACAGTTGTGTTGTGTGTATATGATCAGTTCTTGAACTGAATCCTCTCCCTCTCATGCTAACATCTATCTGTGTGTTTGGTCACTGATGTGAGGGCTTTTGTTCACACACTTTCAAACATATCACACAGTTGTAGCCTATTTGGAGAAAACAATGGTTTACTTAATACTTACCGCTGTGTCGTTGGCGTTTTTGCTCTTCTTCTTTCTTTTTTGTCTTTTTGCAAACCCTGAAGGGTAGGAGCACTTCATCATTGCTGTTCTTTTAAAATGGCCGCCGCCGTGCTCAGTGTGGACAGACCGTTAGTTCCTCCACTGACAGCAAGTGGGGGATGGGATGGGGGTGCGCGAGGGCGGAGGTCACTTCTACATGACCCTCATAGTGTTTGTCATTGCATAGGGGGAATCCCTCTAGTTTGGGGGCCCCACACTGAAAAAAAGTGAAACATCAGTGCAATACATCCAAAAAACATATTTACATTGGTCCAATGGAAACTTGTGATTTTCAATTCATACCTTCAGTTTTCACTTTGCCTCACAGTAAGTGTTCCGCTCTTTAGGTAAACATGGAAACATGATTTTGACTGGAGTAGCAGTTCAAGGTTGAACCAAAGTTTTGGGGTGTCACGTGATCATGTGACGTCATAACGTCTCGGTCCGTGAACATTTCTGCTGTCCGCCATTACCTCGCTTCGCAGCAAAGAACCGTCTCCACACGCGAGGAAACTCAATTAAACAGGGTAAGTGCTTGAATTTGTGTTGTCTAGTGGTGACATATTTGTTTTTCATGAAAATAACATTAGGTCAAAGAACCGGGAACTACTTTGCAGACGACTGGGTGTTTTGTACCGGAGTATGAACTGCTAAGCTAGCTAATATTGCCGTCTCCAGTTGTTGCTAATAATATTTTGCGGTCGCGTAAGTTAAAAAAACTACCAAATATATTGTAATATTCGTGTCTAGATAGTGCTTAATTCAGCTGAAGAGGCCTGCCAGTGTCTGGACTTACTTTATCGATGGCGGAGTCGCAGCCCCGCACAGGTAAACAGCTGCAGCCAAGCCAAAGTATAGACTGGAGGAGAGGGGGTGCTCCAGGGACAGACTTTGCCGAGCGGAGGCCGAAATGCGTGACTTACACATCCATAGTTTTAGTAGGCAGAGAACAAGGTAAGGTGCTTTTTACCAGTTCACTGTATTTTAGTGGAGGTGATGCGCAGCCCTCCGTCGTGTCCGTGACTTCGTACTCGTGAGCTTGTTGTGGACCTAGGGTGATAAGTAGAGGAGGGGTAATGTTTCTGCCTCATGGCATGGACAGGACCGGACTGTCTGTCTGTGTTTAAGTTAACGTTACATGAGATTGTATTGCAATGCTACAGAAACGACGAGAGGAAGAAAGCGCGGGGGGATGCGAAAAGTGAAGGAGCACCCACTTTTGAACCCGCACGTGAACGCTACGGGTTGGACATGCAGCACCTGACACATTCAGTCTGTGCCAGGGCTGATCATGACCATCCTACTCAACAGGGACGTGCACAGGTAGACCTGAGGTGTCTCTTAAGACGTGCCCCTCTGGCCTCGGTGCCCATCTGGCGATCGTTTTTTTATTTTTATTTTTTTTTTAAAAATGTAATTATTATTATTTTTCCTCATTGAAAGAAGACAATAGAGTCCGCATCAACATGACATTATAATCATATTTTAATATTAAGTTAAATCCAAATAATTCCCAGTGCCTCCTGTCCTTCCCCAGTCCTCCTCTTCTCTCTTGCTCTGCTTGTGTTCACTCATGCTACTCAGTAGCTCTGCTGTTGCTGATCACACATTGCATGGCTTCGACTTTTTGCAAGAGACAAACTGGTAAGAATAGCGGTGCCTGTGACTTACAACTGTTTAAGCAAATCTTTGTCCTGTTCTCCACAAGTTTGGCTGGTTAGTGTAGCCAGTAGCCCATCACTATCGTGTGTCGGCTGATTGGCTGTGGCAAGTGGAGAGGTCACAGAGGTCACAGCCCGGTGATGCTAATTCAGTGCATTTGATAATGTGAGGAGAGATGGAGGGGCCAACCAGCAAATCGACGAAAATCCTCTGCTACTTATTTGCATGAAAAGTTGTGAGTACCCGGTATATTTCCAGAGTCACAAATCTATAATAGCCTATTAATCCAAACTGTGTCTAAAAGTGCGTATTGTTGTGGTGTCAGGCTGAACAGAGGCAGTGGAGTTTGTAGTTTGTGGGGAGTGGACCAGAGGAGCAGATCAGAGGTGAGCACCCAGACACTAGGCTTCATGTTACATTGGCATTGATTGGAGTATTACACATAATATTAAAGTTAAATCAAATCCCCTTTTTTAGAAATTATTGGGATGTGAAGTTTCAGATTATTAAATTATTGTCAAAGTCGTTGTTTGTCATTATAATAAGTTACACAAGCATGAAAAAAATCTGTATGTCTACAACATAGGTGTCCAACATGTGGCCTGGGGACCAAATCCGGCTGCCAAAGGGTTCAATCCGGCCCCTGGGATGAATTTGTGAAATGCAAAAATTACACTGAAGATATTAATAATCAAGGATGTTCAAATCATTTTAGGTCATTTCAGTCTAAAGTGGATCAGACCAGTAAAATGCTATCATAATAACCTATAAATAATGAAAACTGTCAATTTGTCTCTTTGTTTTAGCATAAAAAAAGTAAAATTACACAAATTTTTAAATTTACAGATGAGCTGTTTACAAAAAATGTGAATATCTGAAATGTCTTAAGAGAAGTATGTGGAATTTTAATAATATCCTCCATGTAATTAATGTTTTGTGTATTTGTAGATCCACTGCGATCTCTAAGTTGTGATTCACTTGTATAAATGATAAACTGAGGTGTAATATTGTTAACATTGCACTTATTTTACTAACAAATTTTCAGGTTGTTCATATTTGTTCATGTTATGTTCAAGTACAATTCGTAGATGTAAACATTTTCATTACAGAATTTACTTTTTTCACTCAAAAGTTCTTATCCTATTATTTATATTATTTTACTGGTCCGGCCCACTTTATATTAAGCATATGTGGCCCCTGAACTAAAATGAGTTTGACACCCCTGGTCTACAATGTTCATTGTAGTGTGCAATTTGATGTTTCTTAATCATCAATTGCAGCAAAATGCCAAGAAAGGAAAGAGTAAAGAAACAGAGGGAAAGAGACTTGCAGCAGGCAGCCCAGTGTACCAGCTCTCTTCTGTCCTGGATCAAGCCAAATGTCAGTCCTTATGCACAGTTGTGTCAGTTGTTCAGTCCTAGATTGGTTCTATGATATTGGTTTGTTCAGGTTGTTCAGTAAATTAGTGATTGTCATGGTTATGTGACTCAGTTTTGGCTCTGTAGATTTTTACACGGTTGGGTGGTTCATAATCCTCCTCTAGTCATTTTTTTTGCTCCTGGACACTTAAGGCCTATGCTCATTGTACTTTACAAGTAGAATGTTTTTCGTTTGTTTTTTTTCTAGTTATTTGGTGTGGAAAGTGTAAGACCATTGCAGTAGCGGTACATTGTTTTGTAGAATGCTAGCATATGTGTAATACTGAATAAACAGTGATGGCAAGTTATTGCGGACCAATATTTCTGAAAACACTGCAGATCAGGATTGTCGGACTTGGGAGACGGGTGCCCTTTTTCGTTGGCTGAGGACCTGCCCCTCTAAATGTCTGTGCACACCACTGCTACTCAAGATTCAGTGTTCAAATATGCGCATTTTGGGATAGGGCACATGCGTGCAGGGTATGGGTTGGGTTTGGGTGGGGATCAGACAGAACATGAACGAGCTCGGGTAGGGTTGTGTTGGATTTTTTGTGCCTGTTGTAAACTCTTGCGCCCTGTGAACCTAAAGATAGGAGAGGCTGCAATGCACAATTTAAATCCAGTGTCCGTTTTGCTACGATGGCTATATTTTCTGTTGCAGTCCCTTAAAAACCTTTCAAATGTTGTGAAGTTATTGTATGCTACTTTTTTTAATTTATGTATTTATCTATTACATATTTTATGTGTAGCAATAGTGAGAGCAATGACTGATGAAAGAGAAACACTACATACATATGTCAGAGACAGTTTAAAGACCACAACTTGTCGCTATGGGAATAATAATCACTGTCTCCTGAAAAATACATGTTATTTCCTTTGTATTTACAGGTGTCCTCTTTCTGGAATCATTCACCGCAGCAGACTTTGGTAGGTGATCCTCATGCACACCAAGCAGTGAATATTATTTGTATGTATGAGGGTGACAGTGGTGCAGATGGTTGAGCAGGTTGTCGGGGGTTCGAATCCCGGCTCCGGCAGATGCAGACTGTCATTGTGTTCTTGGGCAAGACACTTCACCCACTGCCTGTGTGAGTGTAATGAGAGCATGAATGTGTGGTGGCCGGAAGGGCTGATGGCGCAGACTGGTTACCTTGCTTCCATCAGCCACCAAGTATGGAGTGAATGAAAAATAACTACAGTGTAGCACTTTGAGAAACTTGTAATACAGGCTTGTAAAGCGCAATGCAAGTGTATTATTATTATGAATATGAAAATAATTATGCCTTACACTTGTATTCCACTTTTCAAACCTGTGTCACAAGCTTCTCAAAGTGCTACACTGTTGTCATTATTCTTTCAGTCCATACTTTGTGATGGTGAGCTACTATTGCAGCCACAGTTGCCAGGGGCAGACCGATCAAAGCGAGGCTGCCATTTTGCGCCATCGGCCCCTCCGTCCATCACCAACCACTAACTCACACTACATTCATACAGGCAGTGGGTGAGGTGTCTTGCCCAAGGACACCATGAATATGAATGACTAAACTGATACAGAAATCCATCTCTCAAGTTACAGGTTTACGCACACTATATAAACATAAAATGAAATTGATATCTAGCCAGTTTAATGAATGTCGTCTTCCTACTGAAGAAGTAACCACCAATAGGCATAAATATTTAAACTATATATGTAGAAGTATGATCCTGCATAATGAAAATTTTATTAAGTTGCAAATGGCTGAGGTGGATCTTTTTGTATGTTTCTTTCCTAGTTTGAAGTGAATGTGGAAATGCAAAGACTGTGGTACTTCTGTTTCACGAAGATCTGAACTTCTTAAACATTATAAGCTTGAGCACAGACACTATGGACGTCGCTATTCCTATCCTTGCATCTATTTTAGTTGTCCATGTACCTGCAAGACTTGGAAGGCACTTTTGACTCATTTGTCCAGATTTCATCAGCCTTCTTCACAAACTGAAGCGACCATACTGAAATGCCTCATATGCAGCTACAATCAAACCTCAATGTTAAAAGACTACTTTAAACATATTTCGCGTCATCTTCTGAACAGTGAAACAGTAGTTTGTGTCTGTCAGTGCTGTTTGTACAAAACAAATATTTATGCTTCGTTTCGAACACACAAAAGCAGAAATCAAAAGGACTGTTCAGTGAATGACTTAAAACCTGGAATTCTTGAAAAACTAACCACATGTCCTGCTGAAACAAATGGTTCTGATCATAGCATTCTTCCTGAGCCCTCAGATGATTTCAGTACCGAAGATTTCAATGATACGTCTTTTGATGGGGAACATTTAATTGACTTGACACATAACGTTGAGCTCAAACTAGCCTCTCTCTTGCTGAAGCTGGAACATATTTATCTTGTTTCTAGTGTTGCTGTTGATGAACTTCTGCAAGAGTTTGACAATTAAATAAGTACTTCTTCTGTCCCTCTTATCCATCAAAGTATAGTTCAGCACTTGCGGAATGGTAACAGTCATGTAGATGAAACAGTTGTAAAAGACCTAGTATTTGCTCTTTGTAAATCACATCCAATTACAGCCTCTCTTGGAAGTCAAGGCCCTCTTTCCACTGCTTGGAAGAGAAAGGCATACTATAAAAAACATTTTGATATTGTTGAACCAGTGCAAATTGTGCTTGACCCCCAAAACAGAAAATCATTTCAATACATCTCTTTACTAAAATCCTTACAGCAGATTTTAAGTTGTGAAACATTTTTGGATATTGCCATTAATTTGAAATATCCCTATCAAATTCAGTCTGGTAAAAGTCAGTTCAAGTCATTTTATGATGGGAATAATTACAAAGAAAATTTGCAATTGTCAAAAGAGTGTGCTATTTCACTTTTTTTGTATGTAGATGATTTTGAAATTTGTAATCCTCTCGGTACCTCCAGAAAAAAGTATGAGGTCTGTGAGGTATATTGGACATTGGGAAACTTACCTGCTAGCTGTCACTCCTCACTATCTAATATATATTTAGCTGCACTTATTCATAGTGAGGATGTTAAATGTTACGGTTATGAAACTGTATTGAAGCCCTTGGTACAGGAACTTATTATATTAGAACAACAAGGACTGTTTATTGCCAAATTGGGGAAAAATGTGAAAGGCTTTGTTCATTGTGTTTTAGCAGACAATCTGGGAGCACACAGTATTGCAGGATTTGTGGAAAATTTTTCTGGCAGATACTTTTGCAGATTTTGTACTGCAGAAAGTTCAGATATTCAAAAAAAAGAAGTGAACTCTGGAGCATTTTGTTTGAGAAGCAAAGAAATTCATGCATCTTGTCTTAAAGCTATTGAAGAAAATTTATTGGCTAATCATTTTGGTGTAACAAGGAAGTGTGTGCTGTCAGAAAATCTGTCATATTTCAATTTGACAGAGTTTTCCCCCTGATGTTGTTCATGATTTGTTTGAAGGGATCATATCTGTTGAGATTGCTCTTTGTCATAATGTATTAATTTCCAAAAAATGTTTTACAATATCCAATTTGAATGAAGCAATAACATCATTCCCTTTTAAATGGACTGATAAGACAAACCATCCCCATCTTGTGCCCCAAATCTACACAACAAAGAGATCAATTGGAGGAAATGCGCATGAAAATTGGAGCCTTTTAAGATTTCTTCCTCTTTTAATCGGACCCAAAGTTCCTGCCAGTGAACCTGCGTGGCAAGTAGTCTGTGAATTGAAGGACATTGTAGAACTTGCTGTTGCGCCTTTTCACACTGAGGACTCAATTTGTTATCTAGACTTTAAGATATCAGAACACAGGACAGTATTTCAAGAACTATTCCCTCATGAAATAATTCTACCTAAACATCATTTCTTGGAGCATTATCCACAGCTGATATGTCAGTTTGAACCGCTAGTTGCACTATGGACTATGAGACATGAAGCTAAACATAGTTTCTTCAAAAGAGTAATCCGTTTTACAAATTGTTACAAAAATGTTTTGTATTCTTTAGCACAAAGACACCAATTTCAGACTGCACATAATCTGCACATCTGTAGGTTTCCTAAACCATCCTTAGAGGTCAGTGAAGTATCAACAGTACCCATTGATGTTATTAACGAAGATATAACATGGACAGTGAAACAGAAGTACCCACAAATAGAGACTATGAACCTTGCAAAAATTGTTTCCTACAATGGTTTAAACTACAGGATTGGAATGGTGTTAGCCCATGGATCGCTGGCTGGACTTTAAGACTTTTGTGAAATTGTTCGTATGATTGTTGAACAAGAGACTCTGCTTTTCATTGTAAAAAACTTGGATACCTGGTACCTGGAACATTATTGAGCTTATGACTTGGTCACTTCTACTACTAGAGTGCTAAAGCTTGTTGGCGTGCATGAACTGACAGATCATTACCCTCTAAATTACTACATGGTTGGTGGACGGCACCTCATCTCACTGAAGAGATGCATACATGCATTGTATGCATGTATTGTATTGTATATAGTATATTGGTGTGTGAATGGAATATATGTTTTTAACTGTCTATTTTGCTGTTTTACTGTTCTTTTAAATATATACAGGGTGGGGAAGCAAAATTTACAATGAACATTTAGTTGTTTTTTCTCAGCAGGCACTATGTCAGTTGTTTTGAAACCAAACATATATTGATGTCATAATCATACCTAACACTATTATCCATACCTTTTCAGAAACTTTGGCCCATGTGAGTAATCAGGAAAGCAAAGAGTGTGTGATTTGCTGAATGCACTCCTCACACCAAAGGAGATTTCAAAAATAGTTGGAGTGTCCATAAAGACTGTTTATAATGGAAAGAAGAGAATGACTATGAGCAAAACTATTACGAGAAAGTCTGGAAGATACTATTAAAGAAGAATGGGAGAAGTTGTCACCCGAATATTTGAGGAACACTTGCACAAGTTTCAGGAAGCGTGTGAAGGCAGTTATTGAGAAAGAAGGAGGACACATAGAATAAAAACATTTTCTATTATGTACATTTTCTTGTGGCAAATAAATTCTCATGACTTTCAATAAACTAATTGGTCATACACTGTCCTTCAATCCCTGGCTCAAAATATTGTAGTTAGGGATGTCCCGATCACATTTTTTTTGCCCCCGAGTCCGAGTCATTTGATTTTGAGTATCTGCCGATACCGAGTCCCGATCCGATACTTCAGCAATGTATTCATAAGAAGAAGAAAAAAAGAGAACACATCCAAGTTGTCCTTTAAGGTTTTTTTTATTTTATTTAAATGACAGTATCCAACATGATACCTTTTTATATGGCACTTTTATCACAAGTTTTGTTAGTGCAGCATTGGTTCAAACCAAGTAAACAAAATAAGTGGTGCAGCACAAAATAACCACGTAAACATGTAAACAAATTCAATTTAAATAAATATTTTTTAGATAAACCAACTAGAAGATGTCTGTAAAATAAAATCTCAATAATTCCACATAGTGCAGCATTGTAGAAGTAAAACTAAAGCACTTAACTCCACTTCTAAGAGGTAGCTTCACATTCAGTCACAAGTCAGAAAATAAAATCCCATTTAGGCTTAGTGCAGAATTAGACTAACTAGTCTAGTATTAAAATGAACAACAGAAATGTTCAAAGTGGTGTAGAAGCTTAACTTTAACATGAAATAAAAGATTTCCAGCTTATTGGAATAACACCATTCAAGTACAAAACATCAACATGAATATAAAATTGCAAGGCACTGGTTTGTTATCACCTCTTAAATGTGCTCTATATTGAGCTCAACTCTTACTCTCACTGTACGGCTTCAAAATGAAGTGGAAGTTTTTTTTGAGGAAAATCAGCATCTCTACCTTGTCAGGGGAGAGCCGATTCCTTTTCTCATCAAGGATGTTTGACACTGCACTAAAGAGTCTCTCACTGTCCACTGAGGTGCAGGGGGCACAGAGAAATTTGGTTGCAACAGCAGCCAGTAAGGGGAAGTGTGTCGAACTGGTCGCCGGCAGCAACGACCTGGAGGATACAGGCAACAACGGTTCCAAACCAACTAGGCTGTGAGACACCTACGCCTGCATCTCTCTCTCTCTCTCTCTCTCTCTCTCTCTCTCTCTCTCTCTCTCCTCCCCCCCCCCCCCCCCTGGAGCAGAAGTCATACACATGCTTTCTAACCCACATTCTGCATCTGCACATCAGCTGTCTATACTGACGTCACACACCTACGCCAAGCACACACTCACATGTTTTAAACAGTTGTCAATGATATCTTTAGGGGGGGTTTTTTGGTAAACAACTTCTTGGTGGATTTAGAAACTACAAGTTTAGTTATATTGGGAACAGGGGGTTTACTTCGACGAAAATTATCTGACAAACCCATCCTTTCTACAGTAGCCAGTGGTGAACCAGTCAAAATGTATTTCACCAAACCAATGTTGTGCTCACTGTTAGACTTTTTTTTTTTTACACATTGATTTTTTTATTTTCAACGGCATGCCACCCTTAATGAAAAAAAAAATCTCCTGGCCAGAGATTTTATGATTACATTGGACCTCTCATGTTTCAACAACAATTCAACCACCCTCAATTTAACCACTGTTCACAAAATCAACTCCTCACATGTCTCTTGTGCGTCCTCGTTCACAGAGCTAATAGGACTTAGGTCCCACAGCGTCCCAAGCCTTTTTGATCACTGACTGGCAGCCCTCACCATTAGTTTCTATTTTTCCTTTATATTTCTGCCAGGAATGAAAAAAAATAAAAACAGGTTTCATTCAATATGGTACACATTAATAGATACATGACATCCTTGGTGGTCATTCTGCATACAACTGCATCAAGTCCATAAGTACGATGTATGTCTTGTTGAAAAATTAATAACTGCCCTCCAATCCATATTGCCCCTAAAATCTGATTATCGCCCTAAATATTTTGTTGTGTTGTGTCATGTCTGTGATAAGTGTTTATAAATGTTTGTGTTGTATGTTTGTGGCTTTAGTGTTCTTGTTGTGTGCGTATGGTACCGGTACATGTGTTTGTGTGGATTTTGGGTGCTGGCTCAACCTTGAGATGATATTCAGAGTTTCCTGATTGATATACCTATATACTAAAGGACACAGTATAGGAAAGCATGTGGATCTGAATTTTGTTGTGATGGTGTAAAGGTGCTGATGGGCCTAATTATTTATAGGAGTGTATTTTCTTCACATTTTCTTACTTAACGTTTGTGTTTTATGACTGTGACACCTGCTTAGAGGTGACTAATTGTGTTTTGGGTATAACACTACAATGACATGATGAACTTCCTCTACAGATCCTGTGTCTTCAGAAGAGGCAAGGGCCACGAAGGCCACCTCTCACTCCTCCTCTCTCTTCCTCTCACTCCTCCTCTCCCTTCTTCTCAGTCTCACTCTCATACACACTCCACTCACACACTGCTCACAGCCCCTCCTCCCTCAACTCTCTCTTGTCTCTCCAAATGTTTTTTTTCCTCCTAACAGGTCAGCCTGAAAAGCTGTTGGTGAAATTGACCCATGGGCATGTCCAAGGGTCAAAAGGGGGGATGGTTAAAGCACTAAACCCATACTGGTGCACTGTAGGGTATGCGCATGCGAACCTGTGACAGACAGTCTCAGCCCCTTTGACATTCTGTTTGACTTATCTCCTCATGTGAGATTCTGCTCCGAATCTCCAAACCCTTTCCTACTTCTCCTCTCGAACGTGATATGCTCTCTTGTTGTGCTGCTTTCTCTCCCATCCTCAAAAAGATTTGTCAACAGGTAGCTGTGGACCGCTCCATTCCAGCCTCAGGTCCACTTCACAGCCTTCAACCAGGTGACTTCATGCTGGTCACAGACTTCAGAAAGCCCAACAAGCCACCATGGTTCACATCAGTCACTGCAAAAAGGTCATCTCTGCATCACCCGCCTAAAAGGTTCATGACCCACGTCAACACCCAATGAGGTAGACAAGGACGAGAAGTGGATGATATCAGTGGTAGAACCAAAACCACCAACGAACAGATGGTGAATTAAAACGCTCTGTTCCACTTCTGAAGCTGATGACATTCCTACATGGGAGTGACCCCTGAACGAGATCAAGAACGTAAACTCGTCCTCTCACTTTCTGCTTTCATACATACAGCTAAAACAACCCTGAGTGCAAGCCTAGCGCTGCTCATGGGTCACATGGTTCACATCACACAACCACTGCACAGTTCATGTTTTAGGCCTGTGCTCATGAACTCAGAAAGACACTTCAGAGACATCACTCCTTCTACGTCCTCACCTGAAGAAAGGGCCTGGACTCAGCTGATGGTCATTGCACACACCAAACAACGATCTCAAGCAGCGTCCCTGACTGCACTGATCATTTTCTTGTCTCTCCTTGTTATTGTTGTAAGTTATCCTTGTATTCTGTCAGGTTCAACGTAAATATTAAGTGTTAATTATGATGTAGACCTAGACCACGGCACCCGTTCAGGGGGGCTTGGATTTAGTGACCTCAGAGCATCCTGTGTTGCCTTGTTCCTGTCTATTTTCATAGTCGTTCCATCTTTATTGTGCCCTTACTCCTACTTTTGAAAATGCCACTACAGAAGTGAAGACAACACATAGGAAGCCACAATCAAAGAATTGGGTCAATCTTCCTCAACACAGGTCATCTGTCACTAACTCGTGTTGTAACAAGTGTTTCCTCTACTAAAGTTTGTCTTCTCAGATTTATTTAACAAACTACAAAAAATAGAGAATAAAATATATATGAACTTAAGCACACAGTCCAAACACAGCCAGAAAAACTGTGAGCTCCTCTGGGCTCTAATGTCACATACCCCCCAGGCTTGTAGCACCCCCCAGCTCACCTGAGCATCTTAAAGCTGCAAGGTCTTATATTTATCCTTAGCAACTTGTCTTTACATTGACATGAAGTAACTAAAATGCCATGAGCATGCAAATTATGAAGCGGATATTATATTACAATCATTTGACACCTTTTTCAATGCAATTATATTGTGAACTTTCTAATCACTAATTAATAACAGAACTGAACTGAAAAATGAAAATCTGTGAAAATCTTTATATTACAGCACTGTAACTCTTAAACCTTTGCTCTGAACACACCATGAGATCTACAAAGGAAATAAAAAAACAAAGATATTACTTTAACATTGTATCCCTTTGAGACTTAAAATATTCCAATAACATTTGATCTGAAGTCTGAAAATGAGTTAACTTTACTATTCAAATAAAGTTACGAAATGAGCCTTTTTAACCGTTTTTAACAGTGACAATCTCCAGTAGAGTGCTATAATATGAGGCCTACAACATAACTCCCACAAAAATGTGCAAATTGTACATAACCTACAGGTTTGAAAGTTTTCGCTGACATTCAAATTTACTGCAGTTATTGCAAAAGAAATCTTACAGCTTTTGACAATGTTGCTAACCTGCACATACAGGCCTACTAAAGACAAACTCTGAAGACTTCTCAAAGTAAATTATAATGTGACTCAGTGTTGCACACAAATAACACAACATAACACTGACAATCCTTGTGCTTTTTCAACTAGGCGCAGTGGGTAAAAGCAGAACTGGCTCTTATATTTATGCCAGTGATTAAATACATTTTCTTTCCTTTAATGGGAACACTTATTGCACAACAATTTGAATTCTTACAGTTTGTTCAACAGATATTCAATTCATTATTCAAAATTCAAAACATATTGCAGCAGAAATGAAATTAGTTTTCCCCCTTTCCTCATACAGCCACAGACAACCAGTGACCAAAACCATCTACTGATCTAACCTGTTTAACACCTGCTGATCCACTAATCCTATTAATAATCGTCTTCTACACCATTAAGTCACCAGTAAAACCCATTGAGTTGGATCAATGACAGTAGATGGGAACACTGGGTTTATGTTCAGTTTATGTTTTTTTTCTCTTCAGTTTTCTCTGTTTAGATACAATTACCTTTGAATTTACTATGAATATTCATGAAAATTTAAATTAAAAATAGGAAATTACATATAGGAAAATACATGATTTATGGTGAAGATGCACAATATAGAGGATAATATGGCAGTTAAAGCTGCTACATCACTTGAGAAAAATTTGATTGGAGAGAAACATTTATTTGGGAACTGGTGCGATAATACAACTGGGTCTTTATGGGTTAAACAAAAGTGCATTTTGAGATTAACAGTTACAGAGTCTGACAAAGTTTAAACACACAATAAATAAATACTCAAGAGTTACGTAACTTTATACAAAAGTGTATAATGTCACTAGACCTATCGATAGACATATTAATTTTGATTATTTATGTTATTCGTCAGTTAATCCTTTCAGCCCTAATTTTTTTTCTTGATACACAGAACTTCAAGTCAGTCCTTTGAACTGGATCAGACTACACTGGTCCAGATCTGTTTGTTTTTTAATGGTGGTCACAAAGGTTTAGTTGATCTCACTGATTACAATACTCTGGTTTCCATCTCGGTTCAACACACAAGAGATTAGTTTAAGATGAGGCTATGTTTCTTCGTCCAGAAGCAACCAGTATAAACGTCTTTTTCCTTCCTACCGCCTTCAAAAGGAAAGTGTCTTTTAAAATAAAAGCACCCATTTTTATAATTTCACCTAATGAGACAAAGTCCAAACAAATTGAACACACATTATATTTCAGATCCTTTCCGGTGAACCTCACCGACTCCCAACTCATGTTGCACTTTGGTCCCATTGGAGATTTAGTTTACCTTTAGGTCCCTTTTCCTGTCCATATGTACAATGACCTCTGTCAAATTGGGCACCCCACAGAAACACAGAAAGTGCACAGACATGTTTGCAGATACTGTCTATTTCAGATATTCCTTAAACAACTTTTTTTTCTGGATGATAAGCCTGTTTATCTTGGTACTTGGTAAACCTGCTAACATGTACATATGAAAATCTCTCTGTTTTCTATACATTTGCTTGATGGTTACTTAAGAGTCTGCCCTCTGGGAAAACAAAGCATTCCTCTGTGATGGTCTAGGAAATCTGTACTTAAACCTTGACGGGGGTGTAGGGAAGGATGTGTGTAATTGGTCTTTTTGTTATGGTTTATTCTTAGTGATCAATGAATGATCAAGAGGGGGGAGTATGTAATGGCAAAATGACTTATATCCATATATATTCATATATATTTTCATACGAGGGCTGTTCAATAAGTTCATGGCCTCACCCAGAACAGAACAACACAGACTGATAATTTATATTTTATTTTTAAACATAATCTCCATTTACAGCAATGCACTTGGTCCATCGATGTTCAAGCATCACTATCCCATCACGAAAGAATGTAACATCCTGTATTATAACAACCAGTATTTCTGGGTGAGGCCATGAACTTATTGAACAGCCCTCGTATATTTCATATATCATATAGGCTTCTAACTCTATTTCAGATATATTCATGTCACTGTGTATTATAGAGCAGTTTGGACCTCTTTCGTGTTGTGTCCAGAGTAGAAGGCCAAACCAACATTTCTCACAGGGGTCTTATCTCTAAGTTCCTGACACTAACCAAAACACTTTCAACACATCATAATTTTCTCATGGGAGACAGAAGACTACAGGGTGATTTGTATTTTTGGGTTCAGACAGTCTCAGTCTTTGTCTGAGGGGTATCTCTTTCTATGGAGCTCCAAATAAAGGGATTTCTTTGACACTGAACATTTGAACTAATCCTTCTTTATTATAGGCGAATTAGTAGAGTAATATTTTTCCCATAACAGACCAAAATCTCTTTTTTTTTTCATACGATTCCCTTACGATTTTTTGTACCGGTGGTCGAAAATGACCCTCTTCAAAATGGTTTCAAAAACTCTGACATACCTCACATGTGACTAATTGATGCCTTTGTGATTGTTTAGAAGTACTTTTAAGCAAAAAAAATTTTGGACCAAAATCTCATTTTTTTTCATACCGCGTCCTTAGGATTTTTTTGTACCGGTGGTCGAAAATGACCCTCTTCAAAGTGGTTTCAAAATGTCTTAAATACCTCACATGTGACTAATTGATGCCTTTGGGATTATTTAGAAGTGTTTTTAAACAAAACAAATTTTGGACCAAAATCTCATTTTTTTTCATACCGCGTCCTTATGATTTTTTGTACCGGTGGTCAAAAATGACCCTCTTCAAAAGGGTTTCAAAATGTCTGAAATACCTCACATGTGACTATTTGATGCCATTGGGATTGTTTAAAACTATTTTTAAGCAAAAAAAATTTTGGACCAAAATCTAATTTTTTTTTCATACTGCATCCTTACAATTTTTTGTACCGGTGGTCGAAAATGACCCTCTTCAAAATGGTTTCAAAATGTCTGAAATACCTCACATGTGACTATTTGATGCCACTGGGATTGTTTAGAAGTATTTTTAAGCAAAAAAAATTTTGGACCAAAATCTCATTTTTTTCATACCGCGTCCTTACGATTTTTATTACCGGTGGTCGAAAATGACCCTCTTCAAAAGGGTTTCAAAATGTCTGAAATACCTCACATGTGACTATTTGATGCCTTTGGGATTATTTAGAGGTGTTTTTCAACAAAAAGAATTTTGGACCAAAATCTCATTTTTTTCATACCGCGTCCTTACGATTTTTTGTACCGGTGGTCGAAAATGACCCTCTTCAAAAGGGTTTCAAAATGTCTGAAATACCTCACATTTGATTATTTGATGCCATTGGGATTGTTTAGAAGTATTTTTAAGAAAAAAAAAATTTGGACCATAATCTCATTTTTTTTCATACCGCGTCCTTAGGATTTTTTGTACCAGTGGTCGAAAATGACCCTCTTCAAAAGGGTTTCAAAATGTCTGAAATACCTCACATTTGATTATTTGATGCCATTGGGATTGTTTAGAAGTATTTTTAAGAAAAAAAAAATTTGGACCAAAATCTCATTTTTTTTCATACCGCGTCCTTATGACTTTTGTACCGGTGGTCGAAAAAAAACCCTCTTCAAAAGGATTTCAAAATATCTGAAATACATCACAAGTGACAATTTGAAGCCTTTCGGATTACTTAGAAGTGTTTTTAAGCAAAAAGAATTTTGCACCAAAATCTCATTTTTTTCATCCCGTGTCCTTATGATTTTTTGTACCGGTAGTTGAAAATGACCCTCTTCAAAAGGGTTTCAAAATGTCTGAAATACCTCACATGTGACTATTTGATGGCTTTGGGATTATTTAGAAGTATTTTTAAAAAAAAAAAATTTTGGACCAAAATATAATTTTTTTCATACCGCGTCCTTACGATTTTTTGTACCGGTGGTCGAAAATGACCCTCTTCAAAAGGGTTTCAAAATGTCTGAAATACCTCACATGTGACTATTTGATGCCACTGGGATTGTTTAGAAGTATTTTTAAGAAAAAAAAATTTTGGACCAAAATATAATTTTTTTCATACCGCGTCCTTACGATTTTTTGTACCGGTGGTCGAAAATGACCCTCTTCAAAAGGGTTTCAAAATGTCTGAAATACCTCACATTTGACTATTTTATGTCATTGGGATTGTTTAGAAGTATTTTTAAGAAAAAAAAAATTTGAACCAAAATCTCATTTTTTTTCATACCGCGTCCTTACGATTTTTTGTACCCATGGTTGAAAATTACCCTCTTCAAAAGGGTTTCAAAATATCTGAAATACCTCATAAGTGACTATTTGATTCCTTTCGGATTATTTAGAAGTGTTTTTAAGCAAAAAAAATTTTGGACTAAAATCTCATTTTTTTTTCATACCGCGTCCTTACGATTTTTTGTACCGGTGGTCAAAAATGACCCTCTTCAAAAGGGTTTCAAAATGTCTGAAATACGTCACAAGTGACTATTTGATGCCTTTAGGATTATTTAGCAGTGTTTTTAGGCTTAAAAAATTTTGTACCAAAATCTCATTTTTTTTCATACCGCGTCCTTAGGATTTTTTTTCACCGGTGGTCGAAAATGACCCTCTTCAAAAGGGTTTCAAAATGTCTGAAATACCTCACAAGTGAAAATTTGAAGCCTTTCGGATTACTTAGAAGTGTTTTTAAGCAAAAAAAATTTTGGACCAAAATCTCATTTTTTTTCATACCGCGTCCTTAGGATTTTTTGTACCCATGGTCGAAAATGACCCTCTTCAAAAGGGTTTCAAAATATCTGAAATACCTCACAAGTGACTATTTGATTCCTTTCGGATTGTTTAGAAGTATTTTTAAGCAAAAAAAAATTTGGACCAAAATCTAATTTTTTTCATACCACGTCCTTACGATTTTTTGTACCGGTGGTCGAAAATGACTCTCTTCAAAAGGGTTTCAAAATGTCTGAAATACCTCACATATGACTTTTTGATGCCATTGGGATTGTTTAGAAGTTTTTTTAAACAAAAATAATTCTTGACCAAAATCTCATTTTTTTCATACCGCGTCCTTACGATTTTTGTACCGGTGGTCAAAAATGACCCTCTTCAAAAGGGTTTTAAAAATGTCTGAAATACGTCACAAGTGACTATTTGATGCCTTTAGGCTTATTTAGCAGTGTTTTTAGGCTAAAAAAATTTTGTACCAAAGTATCATTTTTTTTCATACCGCGTCCTTAGGATTTTTTGTACCGGTTGTCGAAAATGACCCCCTTCAAAAGGGTTTCAAATTTTCTGAAATACCTCACATGTGACTTTTTGATGCCATTGGGATTGTTCATAAGTATTTTTAAGCAAAAAAAAATTTTGGACCAAAATCTCATTTTTTTTTCATACCGCGTCCTTACGATTTTTTGTATCGGTGGTCGAAATTGACCCCCTTCAAAAGGGTTTCAAAATGTCTGAAATACCTCACATGTGACAATTTGAAGCCTTTCGGATTACTTAGAAGTGTTTTTAAGCAAAAAGAATTTTGCACCAAAATCTCATTTTTTTCATCCCGTGTCTTTATGATTTTTTGTACCGGTAGTTGAAAATGACCCTCTTCAAAAGGGTTTCAAAATGTCTGAAATACCTCACATGTGACTATTTGATGGCTTTGGGATTATTTAGAAGTGTTTTTCAGAAAAAAAAAATTTTGGACCAAAATATAATTTTTTTTCATACCGCGTCCTTACGATTTTTTGTACCGGTGGTCGAAAATGACCCTCTTCAAAAGGGTTTCAAAATGTCTGAAATACCTCACATTTGACTATTTGATGCCATTGGGATTGTTTAGAAGTATTTTTAAGAAAAAAAAAATTTGAACCAAAATCTCATTTTTTTTCATACCGCGTCCTTACGATTTTTTGTACCCATGGTTGAAAATTACCCTCTTCAAAAGGGTTTCAAAATATCTGAAATACCTCATAAGTGACTATTTGATTCCTTTCGGATTATTTAGAAGTGTTTTTAAGCAAAAAAATTTTGGACTAAAATCTCATTTTTTTTTCATACCGCGTCCTTACGATTTTTTGTATCGGTGGTCAAAAATGACCCTCTTCAAAAGGGTTTCAAAATGTCTGAAATACGTCACAAGTGACTATTTGATGCCTTTGGGGTTATTTAGCAGTGTTTTTAGGCTTAAAAAATTTTGTACCAAAATCTCATTTTTTTTCATACCGCGTCCTTAGGATTTTTTTTTACCAGTGGTCGAAAATGACCCTCTTCAAAAGGGTTTCAAAATGTCTGAAATACCTCACAAGTGAAAATTTGAAGCCTTTCGGATTACTTAGAAGTGTTTTTAAGCAAAAAAAATTTTGGACCAAAATCTCATTTTTTTTCATACCGCGTCCTTAGGATTTTTTGTACCCATGGTCGAAAATGACCCTCTTCAAAAGGGTTTCAAAATATCTGAAATACCTCACAAGTGACTATTTGATTCCTTTCGGATCATTTAGAAGTGTTTTTAAGCAAAAAAAATTTTGGACCAAAATATCATTTTTTTTCATACCGCGTCCTTACAATTTTTGTACCGGTGGTCAAAAATGACCCTCTTCAAAAGGGTTTTAAAAATGTCTGAAATACGTCACAAGTGACTATTTGATGCCTTTAGGCTTATTTAGCAGTGTTTTTAGGCTAAAAAAATTTTGTACCAAAATCTCATTTTTTTTCATACCGCGTCCTTAGGATTTTTTTTTACCGGTGGTCGAAAATGACCCTCTTCAAAAGGGTTTCAAATGTCTGAAATACCTCACAAGTGACAATTTGAAGCCATTGGGATTGTTTAGAAGTGTTTTTAAAAAAAAAAATTTTGGACCAAAATCTCATTTTTTTTTCATACCGCGTCCTTAGGATTTTTTGTACCGGTGGTTGAAAATGCACCTCTTGAAAAGGGTTTAAAAATGTCTGAAATACCTCACATTTGACTATTTGATGCCATTGGGATTGTTTAGAAGTGTTTTTAAGGAAAAAAAAAATTTGGACCAAAATCTAATTTTTTTTAATACCGCGTCCTTACGATTTTTTGTACCGGTGGTCAAAAATGACCCTCTTCAAAAGGGTTTTAAAAATGTCTGAAATACGTCACAAGTGACTATTTGATGCCTTTAGGCTTATTTAGCAGTGTTTTTAGGCTAAAAAAATTTTGTACCAAAATCTCATTTTGTTTCATACCTTATGATGTTTTGTACCGGTGGTCGAAAATGACCCTCTTCAAAAGGGTTTCAAAATGTCTGAAATACCTCACATGTGACTATTTGATGCCACTGGGATTGTTTAGAAGTATTTTTAAGCAAAAAAATATTTGGACCAAAATCTAAATTTTTTTATACCCCGTCCTCACGATTTTTTCTACCGGTGGTCGAAAATGACCCTCTTCAAAAGGGTTTCAAAATGTCTGAAATACTTCACATTTGACTATTTGATGCCATTGGGATTGTTTAGAAATATTTTAAGAAAAAAAAAATTTGGACCAAAATCTCATTTTTTTTTCATACCGCGTCCTTTTGATTTTTTGTACCGGTGGTAAAAAATGACCCTATTCAAAAGGGTTTCAAAATGTCTGAAATACGTCACAAGTGACTATTTGATGCCTTTAGGATTATTTAGCAGTGTTTTTAGGCTAAAAAAATTTTGTACCAAAATCTCTTTTTTTTTCATACCACGTCCTTAGGATTTTTTGTACCGGTGGTCGAAAATGACCCTCTTCAAAAGGGTTTCAAAATTTCTTAAATACCTCACAAGTGACAATTTGAAGCCTTTCGGATTACTTAGAAGTGTTTTAAGAAAAAAAATTTTGGACCAAAATCTCATTTTTTTTCATACCGCGTCCTTAGGATTTTTTGTACCAGTGGTCGAAAATGACCCTCTTCAAAAGGGTTTTAAAATGTCTGAAATACCTCACAAGTGACAATTTGAAGCCTTTGGGATTATTTAGAAGTGTTTTTAAACAAAAAAATTTTGGACCAAAATCTCATTTTTTTTCATACCGCGTCCTTAGGATTTTTTGTACCGGTGGTCGACAATGACCCTCTTCAAAAAGGTTTCAAAATGTCTAAAATACCTCACATGTGACTATTTGATGCCTTTGGGATTATTTAGAAGTGTTTTTAAGCAAAAAAAGTTTTGGACCAAAATCTCATTTTTTTTATACCCCGTCCTTATGACTTTTGTACCGGTGGTCGAAAAAAAACCCTCTTCAAAAGGATTTCAAAATGTCTGAAATACCTCACATTTGATTATTTGATGCCATTGGGATTGTTTAGAAGTATTTTTAAGAAAAAAAAAATTTGGACCAAAATCTCATTTTTTTCATACCGCGTCCTTATGACTTTTGTACCAGTGGTCGAAAAAAAACCCTCTTCAAAAGGATTTCAAAATATCTGAAATACATCACAAGTGACTATTTGATTCCTTTCGGATTATTTAGAAGTATTTTTAAGAAAAAAAAATTTTGGACCAAAATCTCATTTTTTTTTTCATACCGCATCCTTACGATTTTTTGTATCGGTGGTCGAAATTGACACCCTTCAAAAGGGTTTCAAAATGTCTGAAATACCTCACATGTGACTATTTGATGCCATTGGGATTGTTTAGAAGTATTTTTAAGCAAAAAAAATTTTGCACCAAAATCTCATTTTTTTCATCCCGTGTCCTTATGATTTTTTGTACCGGTAGTTGAAAATGACCCTCTTCAAAAGGGTTTCAAAATGTCTGAAATACCTCACATGTGACTATTTGATGCCTTTGGGATTATTTAGAAGTGTTTTTAAGCAAAAAAATTTTGGACCAAAATCTCATTTTTTTTCATACCCTGTCCTTACGATTTTTTCTACTGGTGGTCGAAAATGACCCTCTTCAAAACGGTTTCAAAATGTCTGATATACCTCACATTTGACTATTAGATTCCATTGGGATTGTTTAGAAGTATTTTAAGAAAAAACAATTTGGACCAAAATCTCATTGTTTTTCATACCGCGTCCTTAAAATTTTTGGTACTGGTGGTTGAAAATGACCCTCTTCAAAAGGGTTTCAAAATGTCTGAAATACCGCACAAGTGACTCTTTCATGCCATTGAGATTATTTAGAAGTGTTTTAAAGCAAAAACATATTTGGACCAAAATCTCATTTTCTTTCATACCGCGTTTTTACGATTTTTAGTACCGGTGGTCGAAAATGACTCTCTTCAAAATGGATTCAAAATTTCTGAAATACATCACAAGTGACTATTTGATTCCGTTGGGATTATTTAGATGTGTTTTTAAGAAAAACCAATTTTGGACCAAAATCTCATTTTTTTTCATACCGCGTCCTTAAGATTTTTTATACCGGTGGTCAAAAATGACCCTCTTCAAAAGGGATTCAAAATGTCTGAAATATGTCACAAGTGACTATTTGATGCCTTTAAAATTATTTAGAAGTGTTTTTAGGCTAAAAAAATTTTGGACCAAAATCTCATTTTTTTTCAAACCGCGTCCTAACGATTTTTTGTACCGGTGGTCGAAAATGACCCTCTTAAAAAAGGTTTCAAAATTTCTGAAATACCTCACAAGTGACTATTTGAAGCTTTTGCGATTATTTAGAAGTGTTTTTAAGATAAAAAATATTTGGACCAAAATCTCATTTTTTTTCATACCGCGTCCTTACGATTTTTTGTACTGGTGTTCGAAAATGACCCTCTTCAAAAGTGTTTCAAAATGTCTGAAATACCTCACAAGTGACTATTTGATGACTTTGGGATTATTTAGAAGTGTTTTTAGGCTAAAAAAATTTTGGACCAAAATCTCTTTTTTTTTCATACCGCGTCCTAACGATTTTTTGTACCGGTGGTCGAAAATGACCCTCTTCAAAAGGGTTTCAAAATGTCTGAAATAACTCACAAGTGACTATTTGATGCTTTTAGGATTATTTAGCAGTGGTTTTAGGCTTAAAAAAATTTTGGACCAAAATCTCTTTTTTTTTCATACCGCGTCCTTACGATTTTTTGTACTGGTGGTCGAAAATGACCCTCTTCAAAAGGGTTTCAAAATGTCTGAAATACCTCATATGTGACTATTTGAAGCCTTTGGGATTATTTAGAAGTGTTTTTTTTAAAAAAAAGGATTTTGGACCAAAATCTAGTTTTTTTTCATATCGTGTCCTTCTGATTTTTTTTACCGGTGGTCGAAAATGACCCTCTTCAAAAGGGTTTCAAAATGTCTGAAATACCTCACATGTGACTATTTGATGCCATTGGGATTGTTTAGAAGTATTCTAAAGCAAAAAAAAGTATGGACCAAAATGTCATTTTTTTTCATATCGTGTCCTTACGATTTTTTGTACCAGTGGTCGAAAATGACCCTCTTCTAAAAGGTTTAAAAGTATCTGAAATACCTCACAAGTGACTATTTGATGCCATTTGGATTATTTAGAAGTGTATTTAGGCTAAAAAAAATTTGGACCAAAATATCTTATTTTTCCATACCGCGTCCTTACGATTTTTGATAACGGTGGTCGAAAATGACCCTCTTCGAAAGGGTTTCAAAATGTCTGAAACACCTCACATGTGAGCATTTGATGCCATTGGGATTGTTTAGAAGAATTTTTAAGCAAAAAAAATTTTTGACCAAAATCTCAATTTTTTTCATACCGCGTCCTTATGACTTTTTGTACCGGTGGTCTAAAATGAAACTCTTCAAAAGGGTTTCAAAATATCTGAAATAACTCACAAGTGACTATTTGATTCCTTTGGGATTATTTAGAAGTTTTTTTAAGCAAAAAAAATTTTGGACCAAAATCTATATTTTTTTCACACCTCGTCCTTACGATTTTTTGTACCGGTGGTCGAAAATGACCCTCTTTAAAAGGGTTTAAAAATGTCTGAAATACCTCACATGTGAGTGTTTCATGCCATTGGGATTGTTTAGAAGTATGTATGAGCAAAAAAAATTTTGGACCAAAATCTCAATTTTTTTCATATCGTGTCCTTATGAGTTTTTGTACCAGTGGTCAAAAATGACCCTCTTCAAAAAGGATTCAAAATGTCTGAAATACGTCACAAGTGACTATTTGATGTCTTAAGGATTATTTAGAAGTGTTTTTAGGCTAAAAAAATTTTGGACCAAAATCTCATTTTTTTTTTTCATACCGCGTCCTTACAGTTTTTTGTACCGGTGGTCGAAAATGAACCTCTTCAAAAGGGTTTCAAAACATCTGAAATAACTCACAAGTGAATATTTGATGCTTTTGGGATTATTTAGAAATTTTTTTAAGAAAAAAAAATTTTTGAACAAAATCTCATTATTTTTTCATACCCCGTCCTTACAATTTTTTGTACCGGTGGTTTAAAATGACCCTCTTCAAAAGGGTTTCAAAATGTCTGAAATACCTCAGAAGTGACTATTTGATGCCTTTGGGATTATTTAGAAGTGTTTTAAAAGCAAAACGAATTTTGGACCAAAATCTCAATTTTTTTCATACCGCGTCCTTAAAATTTTTTTTTTACCGGTGGTCGAAAATGACCCTCTTCAAAAGGGTTTCAAAATGTCTGAAATACCTCACATGTGACTTTTTAATGCCATTGGGATTGTTTAGAAGTATTTTTAAGCAAAAAAAATGTATGACCAAAATCTCTTTTTTTTCATACCGCGTCCTTTTGATTTTTTTTTAACCGGTGGTCGAAAATGACCATCTTCAAAAGGGTTTCAAGATGTCTGGAATACCTCACATGTGACTATTTTATGCCATTGGGATTTTTTAGAAGTATTTTTAAGCAAAAAATATTTTGGACCAAAATCTCATTTTTTTTCATACCGCGTCCTTACGATTTTTTTGTACCGGTGGTCGAAAATGACCCTCTTTAAAAGGGTTTCAAAATGTCTGAAATACCTCACATGATACTAATTGATGCCATTGGGATTGTTTAAAGGTATTTCTAAGGAAAAAAAATTTTGGACAAAACTCTCATTTTTTTTATACCGCGTCCATACGTTTTTTTTTACCGGTGCTTGAAAATGACCCTCTTTAAAAGGGTTTAGAAATGTCTGAAATACCTCACATGATACTAATTGATGCCATTGGGATTGTTTAGAAGTATTTTTAAGGAAAAGAACTTTTTGGCCAAAACTCTCAGTTTTTTTATAACGCGTCCTTATGATTTTTTTTAACCGGTGCTTGAAAATTACCCTCTTCAAAAGGGTTTCAAAATGTCTGAAATACCTCACATGTAACTATTTGATGCCATTGGTATTGTTTAGAAGTATTTTTAAGAAAAAAATAATTTGGACCAAAATCTCATTTTTTTTTCATTACGCGTCCTTACGATTTTTTGTACCAGTGGTCGAAAATGAACCTCTTCAAAAGGGTTCCAAAATGTCTGAAATACCTCACATGTGACTATTTGATGCCATTGGGATATTTTAGAAGTATTTTTAAGCAAAAACAAATTTTGGACCAAAATCTCATTTTTTTTTCATATCGCGTCCTTACGATTTTTTTTTTACCGGTGGTTGAAAATGACCCTCTTCAAAAGGGTTTTGAAATGTCTGAAATACCTCACAGGTTACTATTTGATGCCTTTGGGATTATTTTGAAGTGTTTTAAAGCAAAAAAAATTTTGGACCAAAATCTCATTTTTTTTCATACCGCGTCCTTACGATTTTTTTTACCGATGTTCGAAAATGACCCCCTTAAAAAGGGTTTAAAAAGTCTGAAATACCTCAAATGTGACTGTTTGATGCCTTTGGGATTAGTTAGAAGTATTTTTAAGCAAAAAGAATTTTGGACAAAAATCTCAATTTTTTTCATACCGCATCCTTAAAATGTTTTTTACCAGTGGTCGAAAATGACCCTCTTGAAAAGGGTTTCAAAATGTCTGAAATACCTCACATGTGACTATTTGATGCAATTGGGATTGTTTACAGGGGTTTTTAAACAAAAAACATTTGGACCAAAATCTAAATTTTTATTCATACCGCGTCCTTAAAATTCTTTTTACTGGTTGTCAAAAATGACCCTCTTCAAAAGGGTTTCAAAATGTCTGAAATACCTCACATGTGACTATTTAACTCCATTGGGATTGTTTAGAAGTGTTTTAAAGCAAAAAAAATTTTGGACCAAAATCTCATTTTTTTTCATACAGCGTCCTTACGATTTTTTTTACCGTTTTTTTTTTTAAATGACCCCCTTAAGAAGGGTTTAAAAAGTCTAAAATACCTAACATGTGACTATTTGATGCCTTTGGGATTAGTTAGAAGTATTTTTAAGCAAAAATACTTTTGGACCAAAACATCCATTTTATTTTAATACCGCGTCCTTACAATTTTTTTTACCGGTGGTCAAAAATGACCCTCTTCAAAAGGTGTTTCAAAATGTCTGAAATACCTCATATGTGACTATTTGATGCCATTGGGATTGTTTAGAAGAATTTTTAAGCAAAAAAAATTAATGACCAAAATCTCTTTTTTTTTCATACCGCGTCCTTTTGATTTTTTTTTTTACCGGTGGTTTAAAATGACCCTCTTCAAAAGGGTTTCAAGATGTGTGAAATACCTCACATGTGACTATTTGATGCCATTGGGATTGTTTAGAAGTTTTTTGAAGCAAAAAAAATTTTGGACCAAAATCTCATTTTTTTCCATACCGCGTCCTTTTGATTTTTTTTTACTGGTGGTCGAAAATGACCCTCTTCAAAAGGGTTTCAAAATGTCTTAAATACCTCACATGATACTATTTGATGCCATTGGTATTGTTTAGAAGTATTTTTAAGCAAAAAATATTTGGACCAAAGTCTCATTTTCTTTCATTACGCGTCCTAACAATTTTTTGTACCGGTGGTCGAAAATGACCCTCTTCAAAAGGGTTCCAAAATGTCTGAAATACCTCACATGTAACTATTTGATGCCATTGGGATTGTTTAGAAGTATTTTTAAGCAAAAAAAATTTTGGACCAAAATCTCTTTTTTTTTCATACCGCGTCCTTACGATTTTTTGTACCGGTGGTCGAAAATGACCCCCTTCAAAAGGGTTTTGAAATTTCTGAAATACCTCACATGTTACTATTTGATTCCTTTGGGATTATTTTGAAGTGTTTTAAAGCAAAAAGAATTTTGGACCAAAATCTCAATTTTTTTTCATACCGCATCCTTAAATTTTTTTTTACCGGTGGTCGAAAATGACCCTCTTGAAAAGGGTTTCAAAATGTCTGAAATACCTCACATGTGACTATTTGATGCCTTTGGGATTATTTAGAAGTGTTTTTAAGCAAAAAGAATTTTGGACCAAAATCTCTTTTTTTTTTCATACTGCGTCCTTACGATTTTTTGTACAGGTGGTCGAAAATGACCCTCTTCAAAAGGGTTCAAAAATGTCTGAAATACCTCACATGTGACTATTTGATGCCATTGGGATTGTTTTGAAGTATTTTTAAACAAAAACAATTTTGGACCAAAATCTCATTTTTTTTCATACCGCGTCCTTACTAGTTTTTGTACCATTGTTCGAAAATGACCCTCTTCAAAAGGGTTTCAAAATGTCTGAAATACCTCATATGTGAGTATTTGATGCCATCAGGATTGTTTAGAAGAATTTTTATGCAAAATAAATTAATGACCAAAATCTCTCTTTTTTTCATACCGCGTCCTTTTGATTTTTTTTTTACCGGTGGTCGAAAATGACCCTCTTCAAAAGGGTTTCAAGATGTCTGAAATACCTCACATGTGACTATTTGATGCCATTGGGATTTTTTAGAAGTTTTTTTAAGCAAAAAAAATTTTGGACCAAAATCTCATTTTTTTTCATATCGCGTCCTTACGATTTTTGTACTGGTGGTCGAAAATGACCCTCTTCAAAAGGGTTTCAAAATGTCTGAAATACCTCATATGTGACTATTTGATTCCTTTGGGATTATTTAGAAGTTTTTTTGAGCAAAAAAACATTTTGGACAAAAATGTCATTTTTTTTCATTAGATTTTTCCTTACGATTTTTTGTACCGGTAGTCAAAAATGACCCTCTTCAAAAGGGTTTCAAAATTTCTGAAATACCTCACATGTCACTATTTGACGCCATTGGGATTGTTCAGAAGTATTCTAAAGCAAAAAAAATTATGGACCAAAATCTCATTTTTTTTCATACCGCGTCCTTATGATTTTTTGTACCAGTGGTCAAAAATGACCCTCTTCTAAAAGGTTTAAAAATGTCTGAAATACCTCACATGTGACTATTTGATGCCATTGGGATTGTTTAGAAGTATTTTTAAGCAAAAAAAAATTTTGGACCAAAATCTCATTTTTTTTCATACCGGGACCTTACGATTTTTTGTACCGGTGGTAAAAAATGACCCTCTTCAAAAGGGTTTCAAAATGTCTGAAATACCTCAAATGTGACTATTTGATGCCATTGGGATTGTTTAGAAGTATTTTTAAACAAAAAAAATTTTGGACCAAAATCTCATTTTTTCATACCGCGTCCTTACAATTTTTTGTACCGGTGGTCGAAAATGACTCCCTTCAAAAGGGTTTCAAATATCTGAAATCCCTCACATGTGACTATTTGATGCCATTGGGATTTTTTAGAAGTATTTTTAAGCAAAAAAATTTTGGACCAAAATCTCTTTTTTTTTCATACCGCGTCCTTACAATTTTTTGTACTGGTGGTCGAAAATGACCCTCTTCAAAAGGGTATCAAAATGTCTGAATTACCTCACATGTGACTATTTGATTCCTTTGGGATTATTTAGAAGTGTTTTTAAGCAAAAAAACATTTTGGACAAAAATGTCATCTTTTTTCATAAGATTTTTCCTTACGATTTTTTGTACCGATTTTCAAAAATGACCCTCTTCAAAAGGGTTTCAAAATGTCTGAAAAACCTCACATGTGACAAAATAATGCCACTGGGATTGTTTAGAAATTTTTTTAAGCAAAAAAAATTTTTGGACCAAAATCTCGATTTTTTTGCATATTGCGTCCTTACGATTTTTTGTACCGGTGGTCGAAAATGACCCTCTTCAAAATGGTTTCAAGATGTCTGAAATACCTCACATGTGAGTATTTGATGCCATTGGGATTGTTTAGAAGTTTTTTTCAGCAAAAAAAAATTTGGACCAAAATCTCATTTTATTTCATAACGCATCCTTCCAATTTTTTGTACCGGTGGTATAAAATGACCCTCTTCAAAAGGGTATCAAAATTTCTGAAATACCTTACATGTGACTATTTGATTCCTTTGGGATTATTTAGAAGTGTTTTTAAGCAAAAAAACATTTTGAACAAAAATGTCTTTTTTTTTCATAAGATTTTTCCTTACGGTTTTTTGTACCGGTTGTCAAAAATGACCCTCTTCAAAAGGGTTTCAAAATGTCTGAATTACCTCACATGTCACTATTTGACGCCATTGGGATTGTTCAGAAGTATTCTAAAGCAAAAAAAAATTATGGACCAAAATCTCATTTTTTTTCATACCGCGTCCTTACGATTTTTTGTACCAGTGGTCAAAAATGACCCTCTTCTAAAAGGTTTAAAAATGTCTGAAATACCTCACATGTGACTATTTGATGCCATTGGGATTGTTTAGAAGTATTTTTAAGCAAAAAAAAATTTTGGACCAAAATCTCATTTTTTTTCATACCGGGACCTTACGATTTTTTGTACCGGTGGTAAAAAAATGACCCTCTTCAAAAGGGTTTCAAAATGTCTGAAATCCCTCACATGTGACTATTTGATGCCATTGGGATTTTTTAGAAGTATTTTTAAGCAAAAAAAATTTTGGACCAAAATCTCTTTTTTTTTCATACCGCGTCCTTACAATTTTTTGTACTGGTGGTCGAAAATGACCCTCTTCAAAAGGGTATCAAAATGTCTGAATTACCTCACATGTGACTATTTGATTCCTTTGGGATTATTTAGAAGTGTTTTTAAGCAAAAAAACATTTTGGACAAAACTGTCATCTTTTTTCATAAGATTTTTCCTTACGATTTTTTGTACCGATTTTCAAAAATGACCCTCTTCAAAAGGGTTTCAAAATGTCTGAAAAACCTCACATGTGACAAAATAATGCCACTGGGATTGTTTAGAAATTTTTTTAAGCAAAAAAATTTTTTGGACCAAAATCTCAATTTTTTTGCATATTGCGTCCTTAAGATTTTTTGTACCGGTGGTCGAAAATGACCCTCTTCAAAATGGTTTCAAGATGTCTGAAATACCCCACATGTGAGTATTTGATGCCATTGGGATTGTTTAGAAGTATTTTTAAGGAAAAAAAATTTGGACCAAAATGTCATTTTTTTTCATACCGCATCCTTACGATTTTTTGTACCGGTGGTCGAAAATGACCCTCTTCAAAAGGGTTTCAAAATGTCTGAAATACCTCACATGTGACTAATTGATGCCATTTGGATATTTTAGAAGTATTTTTATGGAAAAAAAAATTTTGGACCAAAATCTCATTTTTTTAAGCAAAGCAAGGGTTTCAAAATGTCTGAAATACCTCACATGTGACTATTTTATGCCTTTGGGATTATTTAAAAGTGTTTTTAAGCAAAAAGAATTTTGAACAAAAATCTCATATTTTTTTTCATACCGCGTCCTTACGATTGTTTTTACCGGTTGTCGAAAATGACCCTCTTTGAAAGGGTTTGAAAATGTCTGTAATACCTCACATGTTACCATTTTATGCCTTTGGGATTATTTAGAAGTTTTTTTAAGCAAAAAAAAAAATTTTTGACCAAAATCTCTTTTTTTCATACCTTTCTCTTACAATTTTTTTTCCCGGTGGTCGAAAATGACCCTCTTCAAAATGGTTTCAAAATTTTTGAAATACCTCACATGTGACTAATAGATGCCTTTGGGATTGTTTAGAAGTGTTTTTATGAAAAAAAAATTTTGGACCAAAATCTCTTTTTTTTTTCATACCACGCCCTTACAATATTTTTTATTGGTGGTCAAAAATTACCCTTTTCAAAATGGTTACAAAATGCCTGAAATACCACACATGTGACTATTTGATGCCTTTGGTATCATTTAGAATTATTTTTCAGGCAAAAAATTTTGGACCAAAATATCATTTATTTTTTCTTACTGCGTCCTTACAAGTTTTTGTACCGGTGGTCGAAAATGACCCTCTTCAAAATGGTTTCAAAATGTCTGAAATACATCACATGTGACTAATAGATTCTTTTGGTATCACTTAGAATTATTTTTAAGGAAAAAATTTTTTTCACCAAAATCTCATTTTTTTTTTCATAGTGTGCCCTTACGATTTTTTTTAGCGGTTGTCAAAAATCACCCTCTTCAAAATGGTTTCAAAATGTCTTAAATACCTCACATGTGACTAATTGATGCCTTTGGGATATTTTAGAAGTATTTTTGAGCAAAAAAAATTTTGGACCTAAATCTCTTTTTTTTCATAACGCGCCCTTACGATTTTTTGTAACGGTGGTCGAAAATGACCTTCTTCAAAATGGTTTCAAAATGTCTGAAATATCTCACATTCAACTAATTGATGCCTTTCGTATCATTCAGAATTATTTTAAAGGCAAAAAAATTCTGGTCCAAAATCTCTTTTTTTTTTTTTCACACCACGCCGTTACTTTTTTTGTACCGGTGGTAAAAAATGACCCTCTTCAGAATGGTTTCAAAATGTCTGAAATACCTCACATGTGACCAATTGATGCCTTTTGTATCATTTAGAATTATTTTTAAGGCAAAAAAATTTTTGACCAAAATATCGTTTATTTTTTCATACCGTGCACTTTCGAATTTTTGTACGCGTGGTTTAAAATGACCCTCATCAAAATGGTTTAACATTCTGAAATACCTCACATGTTGATGTCTTTGGGAATTTTTAGAAGTCTTTTCAAGAAAAAAAATTTTGGCCCAAAATCTCTTTTTTTTTCATTCTGCTCCCTTTTGATTTTTTGTACCGGTGGGCGACAATGACCCTCTTCAAAATTTTTTCAAAATGAGTGAAATACCTCACATGTGACTAATAGATTCCTTTAGTATCATTTATAACCATTTTAAAGGCAAAAAAATTTTGGACCAAAATCTTGTTTTTTTTTCATACCGAGCCCTTATGATTTTTTTTACCGGTTGTCAAAAATCACCCTTTTCAAAATGGTTTCAAAATGCCTTAAATACCTCACATGTGACTAATTGATGCCTTTGGGATATTTTAGAAGTATTTTTGAGCAAAAAAAAATTTTGGACCTAAATCTCTTTTTTTTTTTTTATAACGCGCCCTTACGATTTTTTGTAACGGTGGTCGAAAATGACCTTCTTCAAAATGGTTTCAAAATGTCTGAAATATCTCACATTCAACTAATAGATGCCTTTCGTATCATTCAGAATTATTTTAAAGGCAAAAAAATTCTGGTCCAAAATCTCTTTTTTTTTTTTTCACACCGCGCCGTTACTTTTTTTTGTACCGGTGGTCAAAAATGACCCTCTTCAGAATGGTTTCAAAATGTCTGAAATACCTCACATGTGACTAATAAATTCCTTTGGGATTTTATTGAAACTTTTTTAAGGCAAAAATTTTTGGACCAAAATCTTATTTTTTTTCATACCTTACAATTTTTTGTACCGGTGGTTGAAAATGAACCTCTTAAAAACGGTTTCAAAATGTCTGAAATACCTCACAGGCAGGGCCGTTTCAAGATATCTGGGGGCCGTAGGCAAGAAAGTGAAGTTAGCCCCCTAATACGCGAAGATGTGGTGGTCGAATCACCGAAGAAGAAAAATAAAATCCAGATGCGATTTCCTTTTTTCTGGTGCATTTAGTACTAGTACTACTGATGATAAAAGAATAAACAAATAAAAATATTTAAATTGTTGTTATTATTATTATTATAATTTTTAGGCCTATTTATTATATAATGATATGCAATTAGTACTGATTGTGATAGGTTCAATAATGATAAGATTTTTTTTCCTAAACTGTGATGTTACTAATTCCATGTAGCCTGATAAATACCTTCAGCTTGTGAGGAGGTGGCATTGTCACTGTCAATTGGCGCTGACAGAAATTTAAGCAATGCACCTTAAAAAGAAAAAAAAAAAGGCATTTGGTGAGTAGGCTTACTTTTGTCCTTATTCTAGAAGTATATTATTAAAGTGTGGAGGATTTGATAGAAACTTTGCAGGAGAAGAACTTCACTTCCCATAATGCACCAAAATGTAATGTCAGACCTCATCGGCAAAACTACCTGAGCACATGGTGCAAAGTGTTGTGATGTGTTGATTGGCAAGTGTGGGAAATATAAATAATTACAGATTTTGAAATGTAGGATTGTGATTACATGGTTCACAGACACTGCCATTCTTTTTTTTGTTTGTTTTTTATGTTGTATTTGAATATTCTGAATATTTGACGATTTTGAAAAGTGTTGTAATTTCCTAATTATTCTAATTGTTCCTGAACGCCTCATGTATTGTTTACGTGTGCCTCCTTGAACGTGAACAGAACTCAGTTCCGCAGTGAGGGCACAGAGCTGATGTGAGGGACTTTAACAAATGTTGGCTTGATAATCCAAACTTTTGCTGCAGTCCTACTCTAGTCCTCTTCTGTGCCTAAACCAGCTGACACACAAGGAACAGACGTATGGATGAGACGGACAAACGCAATGGAAAAGGGACATTTTTCTCCTAATGGGATGGAGAGATCAGCAATGGAAATTGCTAGCTAACCGAAAATGTCCACGGAACTGGATGGATTATTTGTCCAAACTGGATGGGATTCATAGGAGCAGACGATTTTGTCTGGAATAAAGTTGTGTGGGTGACCGCAGCAGGAGCAGACAACCGTCCAGAGTAAGTGAAAACACTTCAGTAGGCTTAGCTTTGGCTTTTCATGACTAAATACTTTTAATGCTGTCGTACTTCGGTCCTCCACATCCAAATGATTTCACTCCAAAGAAGTTTTGGAACGCTGTACAACAGTAGAAAAGGCCGATGGAGAAGTTGTGTTTCTTCTCTCCTTAAATTCTTCAACAGAACACAGTTGTGTTGTGTGTATATGATTAGTTGTTGAACTGAATCCTCTTCCTCTCATGCTAACATCTATCTGTGTGTTTGGTCACTGATGTGAGGGCTTTTGTTCACACACTTTCAAACATATCACACAGTTGTAGCCTACTTGGAGAAAACAATGTTTTACTTAATACTTACCGCTGTGTCGTTGGCGTTTTTCCTCTTCTTCTTTCGTTTTTTGTCTTTTTACAAACCCTGAAGGGTAGGAGCGCTTCATCATTGGTGTTCTTTTAAAATGGCCGCTGCCGTGCTCAGTGTGGACAGACTGTTAGTTCCTCCACTGACAGCAAGTGGGGGATGGGATGGGGGGTGCGCGAGGGCGGAGGTCACTTCTACATGACCCTCATAGCGTTTTTCATTGCATAGGGGGAATCCCTCTAGTTTCGGGGGCCCCAGTCACAAAACAGTACAGGAGAGGGTTAGCGCTGCCTCACTGTGGTGGTTTGTTTACAATGGATGGTTTTTAATTAGTTGTACAGATAAATGACCATGTGGCCATCGGGGGCCCTCTTCAGCGAGGGGGCCCTAGGCAGCTGCCTACCTTGCCTACATCATCCCGATGGCTCTGCTTGCAGTCAGCGTTACTTTTATCACTGTCATTTATTTTGAAAAATCTCCACACTCTTCACACTCCACACACATTATTCCACTGCCGCGTACCTGCTGCACTGAACTGTGAATGTCACAAGGCCGTAAGTGTATCGGTGCATTTGTATCGGATATGTTTTACGAGTTCAAATACAAGAACACCCACTGAGTATCGGAGCCGATTCCCGATACTGGTATTGAATCGGTGCATCCCTTGTAATATATAATAATAAAGAATATATCTGTAAATCAATATGATATTTATGTTTTGTTGCAATGTTTATGGAAAGACTTCTCGAGTCATCTCACAATAATAAATAAACAAATCATCACATTTGTGATTCAATGGAATAACTGACAATACGAACTTCTGTTGTTTTTTTTTTTACATTTAGTAAATATTGGTCAAGTTTTGCACAGATGTCCAATGGAAAAGCCACTAGTGACATTCATCATTAATGATTTTTGATTTATGCCTACATCCGACTATATATGTATTATAATGGCTACAGCTTTTTTATTAAACATAGTTAAATGTGGTTTTAACGCTTCAACATTCTTGTGGCGACCAAGTGATTCATCACAATTCACCATAATATAATTCCCTGCATTTTGCATTTTATGTATATATTTTCCCACATTTACTTTACTATGGTGATGTTTATAAAAACTCACAGTAAATGCCAAGGTCATTATATCAAAACAGAAAATAGTGAAGAAAAAGTGACTTTTCCAGCAAAATACATCATTAAATGCCATTGGTACATATACAAGGCAATACTTGGCTTCTTTCCAGTCTACATTTGTACATTAATTATAAAGAGAAATTCTGATATTTACTCTCTCTGTACAAATGACTGTTTCTTGCCTTCTGTTGCATTCGCCCATACAGAACTGGGTCAAAGGGCTTTTATTTACTCTGCACGTTATGCATGGAATCAGACTGGAAACTGAGATAATTTTTTAAAGTCCATACTGAGAGTTCTTGAGGTCAACTCCATAACTTGCACTTGTTTTACTTAATCTGCTTGTAAGTATTATTTTTACTAACAATATTGTCAAATGTGTCTGTTGTTTGTGTTTTAACTGCGTAATCTTTTATTTTTGTGTTGTATTTGCTGCTGCATATCTTGGACAGAACTCCCTTGCAAAAGAGGTTCTTAATCTCAATGGATTTTTTTCCTGGTTAACCCATGAAGCCCCAAACATCCACCGTCGACCAGAACCATCTACTGATTTAAACTGTTTAATACCTGTTGATCCACAAATCCTATCAATCCATGTGAATAATTGGTGTAAAATGCAGTTTGTTTGGGTTTTTTTATGTTTTCATGGTCATCAGATAAGACCCATTTGGACGTTCAGAGGCTCAGTAATTACCGTGGAAACATTGGCATCTTCTACAACATTAATTCACCAGAAAAAAACCCATGGAGTTGGATCAATGACAGTGGATGGAGACGCTGGGTTGATGTTCAGTTACTGATAGACTTTACAGAAAAAGGCAGTTTTTCTTCAGTTTTGTCTGTTTTTGATATAAAAATCCTCTATTTTAATCAGAGCTTTAATGAACATGTACATGATAAGTGAATTAACTTGATTTTCCCTGAAAATTCAGCAAAATACAGAGGATAATATTACAATAAATAGTATTAAATCACTGAAGAAAGGTTAAAAAGAAAAAAAAAATAATTTGGAAACTGACACAAAAGTCACACGGTATTTATGGATTAAATTAAGGTTAAATAAAAACATAAATAAATCAGGTGTTTACAACCACTGTCATTTATCAAACTATATGTGTTTTATTGGTGAATTAATGTTGGTGTTTCCTTAATCACTGTGGAGGACCTGAATGTCTAAATGTGTATCTGATGCTGGTGAAAAGTTGTGAAACTGCAATTTTTAAATGTAGTAGATGCTTTTGTTTGCTGGTAACTCTTTAGGACGTGAGGGGTTAAAAACTAATCACAGCAGAACATCTTACTATTCCCAACAAATCCAATTCAACACCAAACTGTTTGGAAAGTACACCCTCATTTGCCTGCTTAACCAATATTCCCTCTGTCTCCCACTTGACATGACATTTAATTTTATAGCTTTATTTTTTTCCAAGGTGGTTTAAGTACTGCTAAATATACACTAGAGAGGTAGTTAATGGAAGGTGTCTGGAAACAAGGCAGCTATTTACAGCTGCTTTGTATGACACATTGATTCAATACAAAAAGGAAAAACAGGTGGTAACTGTTTAAATTCAGGAACCTGTCACACTCACTTGTTCAAAAGGTGACTGTTGTTATTTTCAATTACTGTTCCATAAAAACTGGATGTTTTGGAGACAACTTATTGAATTAACCCTGTAAAGCCTGAGCCATTAAATCATTGATAGAAAATTCCAGTTGTTTGAAACTGGATACTTTATTGATCCTTTTGAACAAATAATTTTTTTTTGCAAATATCAGTTTCCATGTATGAGTTTCAATTTGTATCATATTTGATACATTGGTCTCAATGCTCAAATATTATTTTTGAGCAAACAAAAAGCTAATATAACACAAACCTGTCTAACAAATTGGTAATTCCTTTTCAAAATTGTCAAAGTTCTGCCTCCTTCCTTATTAATGACAATCTTGTAGTGTCACTGGAAAGGCATCTGGTGAACGAATTCCTCCCCCCTGGTGGATTATTCATGTATTGCATGTATCTAATTGAAAGAAAAAAAATATCACACTGATCAGAGGGCTTCAAAACTCATGTATCAAATATGATACGTTTGGTATTATAGGGTTAAATGCATATCTCTAGACTCTGTAGAAATTACAACCAAATGGGTCAAATGTACCCATACACGATTTCTTATGTCCTTCTCAAAGGAATGTTTCAATGGGTCTGTTTTGGTCTTGTGGTTTTATAATTAAAGTATCTTTATGAACACAAAGATGTCGGCACAAATCAGTGAAGAGGGTTATTAGAAGAAAATATCTGCACTAAATATCCTCATAAATCTCTCTCATGAGTCTCTTTTCAGTTGCAACCTGTCAAAAATGACTTCCCATATTTTTCTCAGATCACACCCAAACAAATGCTGCTGTCTAGAATATTTAACCCATAAAGACCCAAATGTCCACCAGCGACCATAATCATTCACTGATCTAAAATGTTTAATACCTGTTGATCCACTAATCCTATCAATACATATAAATAATTGGTGTAAAATACAGTTTGTCATCTTTTCATGGTCAGCAGATATGACCCATTTGAACGTTCAGAGGCTCCGTAGTTACCGTGGAAACACCGTCATCTTCTACAATATTGATTCACCAGTAAAACCAATGGAGTTTGATCAATGACAGTGGATGGAGACACTTATTTAATGCTCAATTTATGATATATTTAGCAGAAAATTTTATCTTCTTCTTCAGTTTTCTCTGTTTTGGATATAATAACCCTCAAATTTAACCTGAGCTTTCATAAACATCTACATGATTAATACATTAAATACAGGAAAATACCTAATTTTCATGAAAAAATGCAAAATACAGAGGATAATATTAGAATAAATGGTGATAAATTAGTTAATAAAGGTTAAAAATAGAGAAAAAATAATTTGAGAACTGCCACAAAAATAAAACTGGATCTTTATGGGTTAAACAGAACTAATGATAAAAAAACAAAAACAATAATGCGCTGGTAGAGATGTACATTTGACTAGGTGGCTGTCATAGGTATAAATGTCCATCTGGATTAATCTTGATTGTATTTAACATGGGGAAATGTAATATAGCACAATTTTAGGAAACGTCAAAGCTGTGGATCTTGAACATTTGATTAAAACAGAGTAATGCTCATTTGGAACCCAGCCATGCATCAATTTGACCTTGTTGGTGGTTTTTGACACTCACAATGACATTACAGCTGCAATGTTTCCATATTCTTGACAGTTTTGTTTACAGTTTTACAGTTAATGTAGCATCTTTAACTAATTTATTAATAATAGCCACAGCTAATGCTGGTTGCTGCAAATTACGATGGGTAAAATGCAGAAATATGGTTTCCCTACGGAGATAATAAACTGAGTTAACCTTACCTCAATCACAAAGTTGTTGTTGTTTTTTTTTTAATACTGATACCACGCAGTTCTGTGAGTGTTTGAGAATACTTTCTCAAACAACTAGAAAGCACAAATTAGACGCTGCAGTCTGCAATGTCAGACTACTCAACATTACCTGGATCAAAGTTTGACTTTGTGCAGAAAACAATGTTTACCCAAGCTTTTACATCTAACACTACTTTATATAATAGCATAATGGAGCAGAGTATGCGCTGGTATCCTTAATCACCCTGAATACTGCCTTTGCATGTGCTCACAGAAATCACTCCTCTATTCACAGACAGTGGAAGTGCTCTGAGATTTGCTTCTCAAAGATGAGCCGTTCAGTGTCTTGGCTTTCTTGTTTCTGCCTTTGATGGAGACTTGTTTACGCCCCAGAACTGTAGACTGAACTGTCCAAAATCATAAGAGTATCATGTAGGCGTTCTGCTTCAGGGATAGATTTTCCTTTTAATGTGTCACATTAGGAGCATCATCTCCTCTGTCAGACCGGCTGCTGCTGAGTGCAAAAACATTCCAAAACTCCAGCAGAAATAAATAATATTTGCGGATAATATTCACCCCTCCAAAATACTTTACATGGTTTATGATCAATAAAACATCAGGCAGCCATCAGAACGTCTTTGATCTGAGGCATTTCATCTGTGTTCTGAATACGCTGCATGCTTCAGAATTCATCCAAGAGGAGAATTGAACATTTTTTATGTTCGCAAGGCTGTAATTTGTGCTCTGATAGACTTACAGGGTCATGCTGGTTTGCACTCATGTGTACATGTGTGTCTTTGTATTGTGTGGGAAGAATGAACCTGCCGTGGTCAGTGGGAGTATTGACTGAAGACTGTGTGCAACCCATGTAAAATTCATGTTCTGTGCTGCTTTTACAAAAGAGCCCAGGAATGGTTTCTAGGGGAAGATTATAGTGGAACGCTGGGGGAACAGAACTGAGACAAACGGAAAAAATAAAGCACAGAAAGATGGGAAAAAGGAAAGGTGATGTGCCTTCGGGTAGTGAAAAAGTAAAGTGAAAATGTTCCCTTTGGACAGTCAAATGGTTGAGGGAAAGCAAAGTCAGGCTGTTTGCAGCTCCCCCGTTATACCCAGAGAGCAATAGACCATATGCTGCTAAGCTTGAGCTACATTAAAACCTAAGATGTTTGACTTTACAGAACCATGTGGCAATAAACAAACTCTTCATCCACTTTTACTCCTTTCAGGGAACCCTGTACGTAAGCCTTTTCTCTTGATCCATGCCTCTCATGTATCTTTTGAAACGCTTAATAATTGGGCTTACCCAGGTTCACCTGAGAAAATCTGCACTCATGTTTGGCAGTCCATACCCACATATTAGCAGTGAGTCGGTGGTGTAAGGTCATATCAATGCATGTAATAACGACTGCAAAACCACACACAGGCTGTAAATATTTGCACGTGTTCACTTTCCTCCATTGGCTGGCTCCGTATAATCCAGTGTTTCTCAACCTTTTTTGAGCAAACGCCCCTTTATGTTATCATGACCCTCCTGCACCCCCGAAAAAAAACTGTGATGGCGGGGTGGTGGTGGTGGGGGTTTATAGTGCTCCGTAAGTAATTGTTGAGCAAGGGGAGTGGGTCTAACGGAGCTTTGCATAGGTAGTAGACCAGTAGAGCAGGGGTGGGGTGCAACAGATGTTACCACTTATGACCTGGGGGGGGGGGGGCGGTACCGTAATGTACCTTATTGCTGAGGACCAGGGGGGTGATTTGCCATTGACATAACATGCAGCTTGATATTGATACTTATATAGACTAACAATCCCATTTCGGTCTCAGCTCCCCATTCTTAGCTTTCTCATTCCAAATGCCCCCCCAACAGTGTCCCAACACCCCCACTGAGAAACACTGGTATAATCCATCCATCCATTTTCTGAACTGCTTTATCCTTGACAGGGTCGAGGGGGTGCTGGAGCCTATCCCAGGTACCTATGGGTGAAGGCGGGGTACATCCTGGACGTGTCACCAGTTCCTGTAAAATTCTGTACTTGTTATCGCTAATGACTGCTCATACCACATTTCAACTCATAATAATCCTTGGCATGTGTGTAAGTCTGCACGGTTTGAAATCTCACCACATTTCATTCCTTTCACCTTAAGCAAAAGCAAACTTATAATTCCAAGCTTCTCCAAGTCCCCCCCCCCCACTGGGATCTTGGGTAATCTGAAACAACCCCGCTTCCCTCTGATGGAAGCTTAAAAACTTTGGTCTCATTTGCAGAAATACATCCATTTTGTATCAAAGTCTTTAGACATGCCAATAGGGGACGAGGACCAGAGAAAACATGTCATAGTGGGAGTTTTCATAATATATGGGCACCTCTGTAATGATTCAGGCCCCCTGCTGACTGAATTTGTTTTCTGAATGTGCTGCACAGCATGATCCTGTGGTTGTCCATATATCGTATATGTTTCCCCTGTCTGTTCTGTTGGCTAATACTAACTAAGATCGTGCCTGACTCAATAACAAACATTACACTCTTGTTGCGTAAGTTACACCCAGTGTGATGTTAAAATGCATATTGTATGTGTGACGCACTTTTTCCTTTCATCTTTGAGCCAAAAAAGAAGTGTGCAAACACTGTGTGAAGTGTAAAGCCTCTCTGTATGTGTGGCTTACTGTCTGCTGTACTTACTTACTGTTTCTCTTATTTGCTTTTGCATGCTGCTTTAAGCTCGCAGAATACATGTACAGGTTTTTCCATCTCTTACTTGGTGTGTCTACATTGCCACAGTAAGCTCCTCCGCCTCACAATGTCTTCCTCTCCATCTTGTCTTCTTTAATCTCTTTGGAAACAACCCCCAGCTTCATCGTTTTTCCAAGCGCGACTTCCTAATTGCGTTGTGGGAGATCTCTTGTTAGCTGATGGGGGGAGTTGTTCTGCTGTGTCAGCCTGTTTTCACCCCCCAGCTCATTTAGTTTGCTTGCTTTATCCAGAGGTAGTAGATTGGGGCCATGGCACGGTGTGTGGTCGGCCGCTGCCTCTGATTTCCCCAGATGTGCAGGCACATGGTACCTCAGTTATCATTTACCTTTTCACAGATTCCTATTCTCATTCAAAAAGCTGAATAATTCTTGATGGAAAACTCTCATATCTCACAGTTCTGTATAAATTAATCAGAAATCATTTGTTCAGTTGAGATATGGACGAGGGAAAAAAATATGAAATTTGAATAAATATCTCACCCCTATAAAATGAATCCCGGCCCTCTAGGTTGGGGGTTGGGGTGTGGGTTTAACAACCCCTCCTGTAAAAAAACACATCTGTTACTGAAACACAAGCAAGTAGAAACCAGTGGGGATAGAGATAGAGAAAGATGGAGTGTGGTTGTACGTGGCCTATACCCTGTCAGGGATGAAAGGTAATGATTATGATGATGATAAAATGAATGAATAGTAATAGAAATATGTGAATTTTATGTTAACAATTAAATATCATACCATAACTCACACTTTTAACTCTGAAAGACCTAGAACTATTTTAGTTTTTTGCAACTTCAAAATTATTTTTTCTTCACATCTAACCTTACCTCCATGATTTATCACCACTTATCAAAAAAATATTCTTTGGATTTTGCATTTTTCAATAATAGTTGTGTATTTTATCATATTTAATTGACTTATAATGTAAATCTTATGTGGGAGCATCAGCACCTGGATGGGAAACCACACCAAGTAGGACTTCCTGTCTTTAACTCTATAGGCAAGGCAAATTTATTTGTATAGCACAATTCATACACAGAGCAATTCACAGTGGTTTACAAAAATGGAAAAGAGACAAGTTAAAAACATATAATTACAATTAAAACATAATCAATAAAACATAAAAAATAATCAGTTAAAAGAAAAGAAAAGAATAGAATGCAGATAGAACCCTTTCAGTTTTATGTCCACAGGTGAACAGCCTATAATGCCAAATGTATCATATTTAATACATTATGTTTTTGTTTGTTCAAAAATTATGATATTTGAGCATTGAGACCTGATGTATCAAATATGATACAAAATTGAAACTCACACATGGAAATTGATATTTGAAAAAAAAAAATGTTGGTTGTTCAGAAGGACCAATAAAGGCTCCAGTTTCAAAGAACTGGGATTTTCTGTCAATAATTTAATGGTTCAGGCTTTACAGGGTTAAAGGGATGGTCCACTCAGCACCATCAGAACCTCCCTCCCTCCCCAACTGGTTGGACATTTACACAAAACATTGCAGGTTAAGGAATGGTTAAAACCTGAAACACCGAATCACCCTAGACACTCTGACTTCTCCCTTCTGTTATCTGGCTGGTGTTTCCGCTATTTCAGAGGCTGAAAAGGAGTTTTTACCCCCAAAGCTATCTGTTTGCTCAACACTGAGACTTCACAGGACTATTTAAAAAAAAAAAAAAAAGAAAAAGAAAAAGAAAGAAACATGCACCTCATTAACACAGCTCCAAAACTGTACATGTATATATGTGCAAGAGCTGACACCTTTTAAGTTTACATTTCTTAAAATATACATTCATATTTATATTTTTATCTTGTGTGCTGTGTGAGTAATTACTATTTCACTTCTTCCACTGGCTGCAGGTATGTAGATGCATTTCACTGTGCTTTGTACTCTGTATCATTGTGCATTTGAAGAATAAAATGTATCTAGAGGTTCATAAAAGATCAAGGAAAGCTTAAGAAAAAGTGACTTTTTCAGCAAAATATATCATAATTTAAGATACAAACAAGCATCTACAACCACTGTTACTTACGGCTATAGAGACTATGAATCAATGTTGCAGAAGACAATGGTGTTTCCATGTTCACTACGGAGGCGCTGACACATTTGATGGTGCTGAAGGGCTGAGAAACTGCGTTGTACCTGAATTATTTAAATGTTTTTCCAGGATTAAATTAAAGACTGATTAAACATTTTAGATCAGTAGATGCTTTTGATTGCCGGCAGTTGTTTAGGTCTGTGAGGGTCAAATCATATCTCATGATCTTTATTTGTCATACTCACATTCTTACACCTCAGTGAATTAATTATGAATGCAACATCGCTAAAAGTGAATATTTAGAGGGTCAGTGAGAGTGGGAGATTGTAGTGTTCTACCTTTGTCTCATCGTCCTCTACATTATTGAACTCTAGCCCCTACTCAAATGTAAGTGACAGTAAAACACCTCAACGCTGAATGCTACAATACCTTCTATAAAACAGGAAAAAAAAGTGAAGAACCTATCTTGATGTATTAACATTGAAACATGCATTGATTTGATTTTATTGATGTATTTTGAAATTGCAATGAAATTTAACATATATGTGAACAAGTGAAACACCAATAGTAATACAAAAATCAACAATCAAGTCAATCTTAGACAGAAGAACAGCACAATAGTTTGATTTACGTGCCCAAAAAGGGGTGGGAAGAAGTGCAATTTATTTAATCCCACCCATTTAATTGAGGTGACCTGGTTTCTTGGTAAACATACACACTTATTATTTTCACATCATTATGAACTTATGAAAACATGATTATGAATACAATATGCCACTTCTGAAATTAGACCCTCCATAAATTCACCAAAATTGTAAACACTGGACTTTTAAATCACTTCACTTTACAGAATTGATTAAAAAGAGTATACTCATACCTCAATTGAATTTTAACACATATGATCTAAACGACCCTGCAATGAACTGGCAACATATCCAGATGTACACCATCTTCATCTGATGGCAGCTGGGTTGGCGCCCCTGTGACCCTGCAGAGAATTAAGTGGATTTATGGAAAATGAATCAATCAATCAATGAATAATCTGAACAAACACTTGTGCAACATGCAACGAATTGGACCAAATTTTGAGGCTGAAATCTCTTTGAATTATACTATGTGGAAGAACACATGGTAACCGTTCCAGTGTTAAAGTTAATAAATGATAATAATTTACATGACTAAATAAATTGAAATGGGCACAAAGGACTATCATATGTGTATGTATGTGGTTCTGCTGTGGAAGCTCTGTCCTACTTGTTGTGGGACTACAATAAAATTAAAGAACTATGGTTTTATGAGAAAGCGAGCAATGATCCATATATAGAGCTGTCACACTCTAACCACAGATTTGCATAACTTCAGCAGCATATGTTCAAAGAAAAAAGACTTTCTCTCACTATGCATGGTCACTAACAAAGTAATAATCAGAATGCATGAATAATTGGATTCCTTCAAATACACCCACGCATGGACTGAACTAAAGCAGTGGAAATTATTGGAAAGGGTATAGTTTAGATATGAGAGAATGAAACAGAATTTGGTTATATAAGGGGGCAACAGAGGCATGTTCAACACTATATAATTAATGTCTGACCAAGTTGACCAACACTTGTCTGCTTTTTCTGTTAGCACTGCTCTCCACTGCTGTCTGTATCTGATTACAAAAATTAAATACATTTGTGGAAACCAACAGATACGAGATAATAGTTAAAAACAAGTGGTGCCCGCCCCTCGCATGTATTGTAGCTTATTTTAGCGGCGAGCCATCTGATGTCATCATATCTGTGCATATGCTGATGTCAGCATATCAATTGCTGCTATATATGTGCCAAGTTTGAAGTAAATTGGAACACAATTAATGTTTTCATAGACATTTGAAATTTTGTCCATTATAAGTAAATGGGAGAAAAAAAATATTTAAAAAAATTCAGACAAATTTGAAATTTGACCCACTTTCCCCAGAATTTAACCATATCTATTCTTGGTCACTGGCAATATATAAACCCACTTTGGTATGGATTCAACCAATACTTTTACTGCTAGAGTGTTAAAGGTGCCATAAGTAGGATCGTGGCCAAAACTGGTACTGCAGTCACATTCAAAATACTGTAGATCCAGCATGAGCGTCTAATACTAGCGTTTCCACTAATCCTTGCCACCACACCATAAATTTCCTACAAAAAAATCATCACCAGACTTATTATACATAAGTATAATAGATAATAGGCCAGGACAAACGTCCTGCCCACTCAAATGAAAGTTTGCGAAGATTCAGGAGATAGGGAAAAGGTAAATAAGCCTTTAGTTTCACTTTTACAAGCTACATGGATCGCTACCGCCCCCCCCCCCCCCCCCCCCCAATAGCATTATAAGAAACTGGACAACTCCCATCATTGTTGATTGTCTGCTGTGTTGGGTTGTAAGACAAAGACATATCCATCTATATTCAATTAAATACATCAATCTAGATAAAAAAAAGTGTCAAAATACTTAGAAAAATCTGCATTGCTTTGTTTTAAATGTAGGTTTTTAGTTAACTCTTTAAAACCTGTCATCACTGACACACCCTGCACATATGCAGTTTGGATGGCTGTAACTCTTTCACTGTTTGTCCAATTGGAAAAATTCCTACAGTTTCTGAAACCTGAAACGTTGCACTTTATAAGCTTTATTGGGTTATTATTGTAATTTCAACTCACGCCTGCACTAGAAGCTGGAAAAGAAGCCGTATTTTTCAGTATTATAACATGCAGTAAATTGTAAAGTGCTAGATTGCTAGGTTTTTAAAGATCTAAAAAAAAGTGTTCTGGAAAAATGGTCAAACAGACTCACTCATAGCATCATTTCTAACCTTTTATTTAGAAAAAAAGTCCAGGTGAACCATTTTGGGCTTATTGTTTAAAGGGTTAATATCTGTGTGGTCTGCACTTCAGAATTTCCTTCATCTTCCATATGCCTTTTAGGAAACCTGGCTTTGCTTGCACTTTTTCCAAGGACAGATGTACACTTTTTAAGGTTTATAATAACATGTCTTCCTCCATATTATTTCCTGTTTTTCCTCAACATTATAAAACCAATATTCTACTACCTGCAGTGCAGTGCTGCCTGATGTTAGAGGATGTATCGGGGTTGTAAATTATCTGGAGAATGTTGGGACACCTGTAGAGACTGTTTACATCAACTTTCTAAATTGAATGCACTTCCATTGCTGCAGGAAACTGCAGGTCCCTGAACTGAAAAATGGAAAACAATAGCCTGTATTTCAGTCTCTGTTAACCTTTTTGCATACTTTTTTTGCTTATTACATACATTTGTCACATTCAAGGTGATTTAAGAGACTTGAACAACTAAAATGAAGAAGACAAATGAAGACACTGGGGTCTTACACGCCATTAGTGCATGTACACATTTATGTTAGCCTGTAAGCTGATTTGTGGGAAATTTGTTGTGGGAGGGCCTGAAACTGTCATATCAGTCCCTGGACTTTTTCTTGTTTTGTGTGTTTCCTGTTTTATTTTGTTAGTTTCCCTCATGTGTCTTGTCTGGTGTCTTTACTTCCTCTTTGTGTTCACCTTTGCCCTGATTACCTGCCTCCTCCCTGATTGTCTCCACCTGTGTCCAATTGTCTTCCCGCCCTCTTGTGTATTTAAACCCTGTGTTTCCCCCTGTTCGTTGCCAGTTCGTTTTCTACCCTCGGTGTGATAACTTACCAGCGTTTTTTGATCCTGCCTGCCTGTTGTGACCTGTTTTGCCCATCGACCTCCGACTCTGCCTGTTCCTCGTCTGCCTGCTTGTCTGTCTTCGACCTGGTTTGTCCATCACACCTGAGATTACGCCTGACCCCTGTCTGTTCCTCCGCCTTGGTGCCTTTTCCTGGTTTTGACCCCTGCCTGGACTACTGGTACGTGAGCCTGCCTGCCCCTATGTACGTTTGCCTGTCTGATAGTCTGCCCGTGTATGACCTGGTCTGTCCACTGATTCTCCTGTGCTCTCTCCTAGTCGGGTTCCCCTCGTGTGCTCCCGACCTGGGCCGTAACGAGGTTCACTTTAGATCCGAAGCCGAGACGATTCCCCATCTCAGTCCAGCTGAAGATACATTCATTACCATTCTGTGTGAACCTGTTACTCTGATTATTTCTAATAAATCCACTTTAATTGTACTCCTGTCTGAGGGTCTTGCATCTGGGTCCAGTACTCGTACAATCTGTCCTAACAGTACAAACTGGCCAGATATGAACCCAGCAGACCTTGACCAGGTCCGGGAGGCAATCCGGTTGCAGGGGCAACGGCTGGGGGGGCATGAAGGAGTGTTACACTCCATGGCGGATCAGATGACCCAGCTGGCTCTTCGGGTCTCTAAGCTCACCCGTACCCAGACTTCCGCCTCTTCCCAGTCGGTCGAACCTGTGACTCCTGTTCCGTCTGTTCAGCCTCCAGACGAACCTATTATTCCTCCTCCTAACAAGTATGCAGGCAATCCAGAGACTTGTAGGAATTTCTTTACTCAGATCCAGTTAATCATTGAGGCTCAGCCACGGCGTTTTTCAAATGATTCTGCTAAAATAGCGTACGTCGCTAGTTTGTTGGAGGGTCCCCCCCTAAGTTATTTCAATGCCTTATTGGAAAAGGAATCCCCAGTGGCTCGCTCCTTTTCCAGATTGTGTGCCGAACTTAACGTGTGTATGATCACCCTGTTCGGGGTCAGCAGGCTGCTTTTCTGCTTATGAGGCTGAGGCAGGGGGAGCGATCCATAAGACAATATGTGTGTGATTTTCGTTCCCTGGCGGTAGAGTCTGAGTGGAACGAGCGAGCTCTAATAACTGCTTTTCAGTCGGGGCTCCACCATTCCATCGGCCGTGAGATGGCGCTCCGTCAGAAGCTAAGGACCCTGGATGATGTCATCGAGGCTGCCATCCAGACCTCCGACCAGATGACCTTCTGGAACGCAGAAACTTTGCGGACCGCCCCTTCATCCCAGGCGGCTGAAGGTAATCCTGTCCAAAGGCTCCCTATCCCAGTAGCTGAAGCAGGTGACGGTCCTAAGGAGGAGTCCAGGCAGCTGGGCCGTACTCATCTCCCCGCAGAGGAATATCGGCGCCGTCTAGCGGCAGGGCTCTGCCTCTACTGTGGACAGGATGGCCATCGTGTGGTGAACTGTCCAAAGAAGAACAAGGCTACCTCTGGTGAGGACAAATTAGTAAGCCGGACTGTGTGTGTTTCTGACTCTTCCCGTCTGCAACCTCTGGTTCTTCTCAGTTCTGCTTCCCTGTCATTACAGCACCCTGTATTAATAGACTCCGGTTCGGACGCCAATCTAATGGACAGAAATCTCGCTCTGAAGCTGGGACTCGGTCTGACGCCCCTTGAAAGACCACTGGAGGCTAAAGCTCTAGATGACAGGCTAATTTGCCGTATCACCCAGCGCACCCAACCTGTTACTGTCCGGTTCCCTGACGGACACTCTGAATCTCTGTCCTTCCATGTGTACCAGTCTGAGGCTCACCCCCTTATTTTAGGCTTCCCCTGGCTCCAGCGTCACAACCCCTGTATGGACTGGAGCACAGGGAAGGTTCGGGCATGGGGGGAGGGGTGCGCCTCTTGTCTAGTGGGAGGTATTCAGTCCGAGCCTGTAGCCCAGGTTCCCCACACCACGGTGGCCTCTGTCCAGTCCTTTAAGGTGGACGAGGCGGATTTCCCGGCCCTCAGTAAAGTTCCAGAACATTATCATGACTTGAAACTGGTGTTTAGTAAGACCCGGGCTACTTCCTTACCCCCACACAGACCCTACGACTGCGCCATAGACCTCCGGCCTGGAACCTGTCCCCCTAGAGGGAGGTTATATTCCCTGTCGGGTCCGGAGACCGCCGCAATGCAAAAGTATATTGATGAGTCACTGGCTGCAGGGTTAATCAGACCATCCTCGTCCCCTGCTGGGGCGGGTTTTTTCTTCGTGGATAAAAAGGATAAGACCCTTAGACCCTGTATTGATTACAGAGGACTTAACGAGATTACTATCCGTAACCGATACCCATTACCTCTGATGTCATCTGCTTTTGAGCTCCTGCATGGAGCCCGGATCTTCACCAAGCTGGACCTCAGAAACGCATATCACCTGGTGAGAATAAGAGAGGGAGACGAGTGGAAGACTGCATTTAACACTCCCAGCGGACACTATGAATACCTGGTAATGCCTTTTGGTTTGACTAATGCTCCCGCTGTCTTTCAGGCCCTAGTGAATGACGTCCTCCGTGATATGCTTAACTTGTTCGTTTTTGTCTATCTGGATGACATTTTGATTTTCTCCCCCGATGAGAGGTCTCACGTCCAGCATGTCCGTCAAGTCCTGAAGAGGCTACTCGAGAACCAACTGTATGTTAAGGCCGAGAAGTGTGAATTCCACCGGTCCTCTGTCTCCTTTCTTGGGTTCATCATTGGTGAGGGGAGTGTCCAGATGGACCCAGAGAAGGTCAGCGCCGTCAGGGACTGGCCCACACCCACATCTCGTAAAGAGGTACAGAGGTTTCTGGGATTTGCTAACTTTTATCGTAAGTTCATTCGGGGATTTAGCAATGTGGCTGCCCCCTTGCACTGCCTCACCTCTCCGAAGACTGTTTTCAGTTGGAGCCCCGAAGCCGAGGAGGCGTTTGGTCGCCTTAAGGAGGCTTTCACATCAGCACCGATCCTGTCCGTCCCTGATCCGGCCCTGCAGTTTGTGGTGGAGGTGGATGCTTCTGATGTGGGGGTGGGAGCGGTCATCTCACAGAAATCCCAGAAGGACAATAAACTTCACCCCTGTGCCTTCCTGTCACGGAGGCTGTCTCAAGCAGAAAGGAACTACGACATCGGGAACCGAGAGCTGTTGGCTATCAAGGTGGCGCTAGAGGAATGGAGGCACTGGTTGGAGGGCACAGAGGTTCCGTTCCTGGTTTGGACTGACCATAAAAACCTGGAATACCTGCGTTCTGCTAAACGGCTCAACTCCAGGCAGGCCAGGTGGGCTCTTTTTTTCACCCGTTTTAATTTTTCCCTGTCCTATCGGCCGGGCTCTAAGAATGGCAAACCGGACGCCCTGTCCAGAATGTTTTCTGCCACTAACTCTGTCATGGAACCTGAGACTATTTTACCGGAGTCCTGTGTAGTGGGGGCTTTTCAGTGGGCCATTGAGAAGTCTGTTAATGAGGCCCTTAAAGACTGTGACGTCCCGGAGGGGGTACCGCCGGGGCGGCTGTTTGTCCCTGTTTGTCTCCGTCCGCAGGTGATCCAGTGGGCTCACACGTCCAGGATGGCATGCCACCCAGGTGTTAGACGCACGACGTTCATCATTAAACAGCGGTTCTGGTGGTCCGGGATGGATAAAGAGGTGGCGGAATATGTGGCCGCGTGTCCCACCTGTGCATCCTGTAAGCCATCCCACGCAGCTCCTGCTGGTCAGCTACATCCCCTACCAGTTCCTAAGAGGCCGTGGTCGGATATCTCCCTGGACTTCGTGACAGGTCTACCCCCCTCAGACGGTAACACCACTGTACTCACCATTGTGGATAGGTTTTCTAAGATGGTTCATTTTGTCGCCATGCCTAAACTCCCTTCTGCTAAGGAAACGGCTGAGGCCCTGTTATTCAATGTGTGTAGACTACATGGCTTCCCTAAGGATGTGGTGTCTGATAGGGGCCCTCAGTTTGTGGCCCGCTTCTGGCGGGCTTTTTGTGCCCTCATAGGGGCATCTGTCAGTCTCTCCTCTGGATATCACCCACAGAGCAATGGTCAAACTGAGAGGGTCAACCAGATCTTGGAGACCGGTCTGCGTGTGCTGGCTTCTCATAACCCGGCCTCCTGGAGCCGTCAGCTGGTTTGGGTTGAGTTCGCACATAACTCGCTACCCTGTGCCTCATCTGGTTTGTCTCCGTTCCATATCGTGTATGGATATCAACCGCCCCTGTTTGCATCTTCGGAGAGAGAGGTCAGTGTTCCCTCTGCCCAGGCCCTCATCAGACGTTGTAGGAGGACCTGGATGCGGGCCAGACAGGCTTTATTAAAGTCGGTCGGCTACTATAAGACCATGGCGGACCGTCGCAGGACCCCGGCGCCGGCCTATCAGCAAGACCAGCGGGTATGGCTATCCACACGTCATCTCCCATTAAGGGTGGAGAACCGCAAGCTGGCGCCCAGGTTTGTTGGCCCATTTCCCATATCTAAGGTTATTAATCCTGTTTCAGTCCGTTTAAGGCTGCCCCGAACCATGAAGATCCATCCCACGTTTCATGTAAGTCAAGTCAAGCCTGCGAGGGAGAGCCGGCTGGTACCCCCCACTCCACCCCCACCGCCGCCTCGGCTCATCGATGGTGACCCGGTGTACTCAGTACGACGTCTCCTAGCGGCCCGCCGCCGTGGAAGAGGATTCCAGTACCTGGTGGATTGGGAGGGGTACGGACCAGAAGAGCGGTCCTGGGTCCCTGCGTCCTTCATCCTGGACCCGGAGCTCATCAGGGATTTCCACCATCGCCACCCTGAGGTTCCTGGGCCGTCTGGTGCCGTCCCTTGAGGGGGGGGTTCTGTCATATCAGTCCCTGGACTTTTTCTTGTTTTGTGTGTTTCCTGTTTTATTTTGTTAGTTTCCCTCATGTGTCTTGTCTGGTGTCTTTACTTCCTCTTTGTGTTCACCTTTGCCCTGATACCTGCCTCCTCCCTGATTGTCTCCACCTGTGTCCAATTGTCTTCCCGCCCTCTTGTGTATTTAAACCCTGTGTTTCCCCCTGTTCGTTGCCAGTTCGTTTTCTACCCTCGGTGTGATAACTTACCAGCGTTTTTTGATCCTGCCTGCCTGTTGTGACCTGTTTTGCCCATCGACCTCCGACTCTGCCTGTTCCTCGTCTGCCTGCTTGTCTGTCTTCGACCTGGTTTGTCCATCACACCTGAGATTACGCCTGACCCCTGTCTGTTCCTCCGCCTTGGTGCCTTTTCCTGGTTTTGACCCCTGCCTGGACTACTGGTACGTGAGCCTGCCTGCCCCTATGTACGTTTGCCTGTCTGATAGTCTGCCCGTGTATGACCTGGTCTGTCCACTGATTCTCCTGTGCTCTCTCCTAGTCGGGTTCCCCTCGTGTGCTCCCGACCTGGGCCGTAACGAGGTTCACTTTAGATCCGAAGCCGAGACGATTCCCCATCTCAGTCCAGCTGAAGATACATTCATTACCATTCTGTGTGAACCTGTTACTCTGATTATTTCTAATAAATCCACTTTAATTGTACTCCTGTCTGAGGGTCTTGCATCTGGGTCCAGTACTCGTACAATCTGTCCTAACAGAAACTTGCTTTGGTTCATCCTCCTAGACCACCTATCTTGCAAGCTGGCAACAGTGAGTTCGTCCTAGTTGCAAAGTGGGGCCAGATAGAAGAACCCCGACATAACCGCGAACTACAACATGATGTCAACACAACAATAGCGGCGCACAGTGTGCAAGGTCACAATGAAACAAAACTTCACAATGTATAGTTAGCTCATCCATCATTTGGTCTTCCATCTCGTTTTCGTATATGTGAACACTGGACTGTCGACACTCCAAATGCCTCTGCACAAACAAAGCAAATAGGAGCTTGGATCTGCGATCTCCATGTTTGTTGTTTATGTTCAACATGGATCACCTGTAATACTTTGAGATGGGATGAAGTTAACTCAAAGTGAGATATATTTTACCTCCCAGCACTCTGGAATTCAGCATAAGTCCCACTGTGACAAGCTCGACACATTCCATCTGAGCACTATATATCATGGTAGGCATCAATTATTGTGTCATATCATCAATGAGGCAATCTATCATCTAACCAAAACCCAGCTCTTGTCATTTTAAGTTAAAGCATGACAACTGTTTCCTCTGTCATTCCCTGCAGTGTTGGGGGCAAAGGCAATTATTCATTTATTAATTTTCCAAACTGCTTAGCTCTCGAAAGCTTTACAGGGATCCCACAGCTGATCCCGGCTACCAATAGGTGAAGACAGGGTATGCCCTGGATATGCTGCTAGGGTGATTTAAAGTGGCCAAATGTATGTCTTTGGATGGTGGGAGTAAGCTGGAGTGAACCCACAGAGGGGAAAAATGCAAACTTCACACTGGGATTAAAACCCAGGACCTTCCTGTTGTGAGGTGACAGTGCTAATCTCTGCACCACTGCCTGGAATTATTCATTCAACGAATGAATCAGTGGGATTTCCCACTTGTGGAGTGGGATCCGTTCTGCTGCTCAAAACTGGGACTTGTGGAAATGTCTCTATGCCACCTGCCTGGACAATCCGGCTTGATCCACAGATGAACAAGATTGTAACTGTGTTATAAAAGGATCAGTGTGCAAGATTTGAGCATGATGGTATGCTAACACAAGGTTTGTGTTGGATTCTGTTTTGTGGTGGAACCAAAGTGTTGTTAGTATAACCCTTTAAGCGCCAAAGTCTCAATATTGTGACAAGCAACATAACTAAATGAAACACACCATAGCTCCAGACAGAGTTGCCAAATCTTGTTCCCACCTTCGACCAGTAAATGGCCGACACGTGTTCCTTCAGTCCTAACACCATTAAGGTCATGTTTCTCTCAAAGTGAAGAAGAAAACTGAGTTTGAAAGGCATGGTCCTGAGCTGGTTTAGTAAGGAAGTTAAAAAAAACAAACAAACAAACAAACAAAAAAAAAAAACAACCTGTGGCGCCTAAAGGCTTAATGATGTTATCTCCATGTTTAAGTTAATGACTGTCTCTGTTGTCTACACTGATAACAGACTGTGCACTGATTTCTGTGATTTCAATGCCTCTGCGCCTTACTGTGCAGACTTGCTACTGTTAGATTAGCGACTTCACACATGCAGATCTTACAAATTGAACCATACATAGAATTATTAACAAAAACCATATTTAACTTTGAAGGCATTAATAAAACTATATACAAAAAGTGTACATATATACAAATGTGTACTATTAAACCTGCAGCTTAATTTGTAGTCGAGTATTTGCTTTGTATTTGGTATATTTTTATCCACTGTAACAACTCCCAGCCCTCTGTTCTGTAGGCTGTGTGATTTAAGTCTGTACAACAAACAGGTGGTGGAAAATGCAAATGCCGTCATCTGTGAATCTGCCCTTTCTGCACAATGTGTGTTTAAAGTGCTCCCATCTGCTTTTTCAGACTTTCTACATCTAAAGCAAACTAGTCAAACTCTTCTCTGCCTTTAGTGATGTGAGCCATTTGGACACATTGGTAAAAACACAGGAACAGGCTGTAATTGGTCATCAGTCATGATGTCAACAACTGGTGCTTGTGATATTAATAGCAATGAATTGCATTATGCCGCCTTCCTCACACCTAGTATTTTCAGCTGACTACCTGTTGTTTCCTGTTCCTCTGAGTAATGATGATGGTGATGATTTTAATACTGGCTGTGAAAATAATTGCTCATCAGGACACATTCGCATTAAAAACTGAACCTGACAGCAAGGTGCTTTCTTGCCTGATTTTGTTGTTATTATCCTGTGTTATTTTTTTGCATCAGGTTTCTATGTGTAAATAAGTATCTGCTATATCACATCTCACAGATCAAGATCACATAACAGGACAATTCTTGTAAAAAATGTGAGGTATAAGAGGAATAAATAAATGAATAAACATAAAGAAATATACAATGGGATCATAAGGTCACTGAAATATACAGCTCTGGAAAAATTATCTCCTAATCTGATTTTACCTTTTATACACTGGAAAAAATCTAAATCTTACCAAGTGTATCTTTCTCATTTCTAGTCAAAATACGTCATCACACTTGAAATAAGACATAATCACCGAAAGAGTAACTTTTCAGTGAGATATAAAGAACTTATTTTTAGACCATAGATCTTGAAAATCGTATTTCAAGAAATCTTACCAAGATAATTTTCACTATTTCCATAGGCAGATTTTTTTTTTGCTTAATTCAAGATTTTTTATTTTTTTTATTTTTTTTTTTGCTTAATTCAAGCAAAAAAAAAATCTGCCAATGGAACAAGTGAAAATGATCTTGGTAAGATTTCTTGAAATGAGATTTTCAAGATCTATTGTCTAAAAATAAGTTCTTGTATGTCACTGAAAAGTTGCTCTTTAGGAAATTATGTCTCATTTTAAGTGGGATGAGATATTTGGACTAAAAATGAGAAGAATACACTTTGTAAAATTTAGATTTTTTTCAGTGTAGGTATGTGTTTGAATAAAGTTAACATTATTGTTTTATTCTCTAAACTACAGACAACATTTCTCCCAAATTTCAAATAAAAATATTGTTTTGTATTGTATTGTATTATAGAGCATGTATTTGCAGAACACATACTGATGTCAGGGGAAAATGCAGAGGTCTCTGAATTTTTTCCAGTGCTGTAAGCTATGAGTGTCGGACCAACTTTACTGATAAGGTTAAAGCTGAGGTTAACTTTTTTATTATCCCTGTAGGGAAATGTCGTCTCTGCATTTGACTCATTCTAATAGACACAGCAATTATAATTATCATTATCATTAGCAATTAGCATTAACACACCATGAGTGATGGCCTGCCATTAAAGACCTCAGTGACAAACTTTAGAAAGTGGTCAAGAGCACTGATAGGAGATTTAACTTATATAACTGTTTTTAAAGATAGGGGAAACTGGAGGACCAGGAGGAAACCGGCATGACGTAAAGACAACAGGTAAAATCAATACAGAAAGGCTCCAGTCCAACAGAGAATCAAATCCATCCTAGCTGTACGTGATAACCACTATGCCACAGCACATCCAACAGAATGAACAGAAGCATTCATTTTATGAGCCTTATAAATATAAACAATTGATTAAATTCAATAAGACAAAAAATAAAACTTTTCAAATAGCCTGCCAGCCAGGGAGAGGAATAAAAGTTGTCTGTTTGGATAATTTATTGGTGGTGTTAAGTGTAGGATGCTGTGATTGTGTATTTTCAAAACAATAACAGGAGAGTGTGCATGAAATCATGGTAATAACCCTCAAATACCTAAACAGCCATGTGCAACCAAAACCATTCATCAGTGTAAAATCTTTCATACCTTTCGAAACACTAATGCTATCAGTATATTAAATAACTATGGTAAAGTGCAGGTTTTTTTTTTTTTTTAGCTTTGCATGGTCATCAGATATTACCCATTTCAACATTAAGAGCCTCCATAGTGAATATAGAAACTCATTGATTCACCAGTAAAACCCTTGTAGATTGATAAATGACAGTTTTTGTATGTTTTAATTTTCAGTTTTGACATAATGACTTTTCACCAGAGCTTTTATGAACATCTACATGATACAGAAACACCTGATTCTCTTTGAAATATACACACACACACACACACACACACACACACACACACACATATATATATATATATATATATATATATATATATATATATATATATATATATATATATATACACACACACACATATATATATATATATATATACACACACACACACACACACACACACACACACACACACACACACACACACACACACACACACACACACACGGTGGTGCAGTGGTTAGCACTCGTGCCTCACAGCAAGAAGGTCCTGGGTTCGATTCCAACACCAGTCGATGGGGGGTGGGATCTTTCTGTGTCGAGTTTGCATGTTCTCCCCATGTCTGCGTGGGTTCTCTCCGGGTACTCCGGATTCCTCCCACCATCCAAAGACATGCACTAATAGGTTAATTAGTTAATCTAAATTGCCCATAGGTGTGAATGTGTGAGTGATTGTTTGTCTCTATATGTTCAGCCCTGCGATGAACTGGCAACTTGTCCAGGGTGTACCTCGCCTTCGCCCCTATGTAGCTGGGATAGGCTCCAAGCGACCCCCGTGACCCTAGTGAGGATAAAGCGGGTTCAGAAAATGAATGAATGAATGAATACACACACACACACACACTACCAGTCAAAAGTTTGGACACACCTTCTCACTTCAATGACATGAGATGGACCACAGATGGTCAATAAGTATTCAGCATCACTGGGAAGTCCTTCAAGACTTTCGGAAAATATTTCAGGTGATTACCTCATGAAGCTCATTGAGAGAATGCCAAGAATGTGCAAAGCAGTAATCAAAGCAAAGGGTGGTTATTATGAAGAATCTAAAATATAAAATGTGTTTTGAGTTATGTCACACTTTTTTTAAACTACATAATTCCATATATATTCACTCATAGCTCTGATGCCGTCAGTGAGAATCTAGTCATGAAAATAAAGAAAACCAGGTGTTCAGATGTGTCCAAATTTTTGATGGGTAGTGTATATATATATTCATTCTTTCATTCATTTTCTGAACCCGTTTTATCCCCACTTGGGTCGCTGGAGCCTATCCCAGCTATTTATGGGTGAAGGCGGAGTACACCCTGGACATGTAACCAGTTCATTGCAGGGCTGACATATAGAGACAAACAATCACTCTCACATTCACACCTATGGACAATTTACATTAACCAATTAACCTATCAGTGCATGTCTTTGGACGGTGGGAGGAAGCTGGAGTACCCGGAGAGAACCCATGTAGACTCAGGGAGAACATGCAGACTCCACATAGAAAGGTCCCACCCCCATCGACTAGTGTTAGAGTCGAACCCAGGACCTTCTTGCTCTGAGGCATGAGTGCTATCCACTGTACCACCGTGTCGCCATATACACCAGATATATTTACAAAATAGTTTGAGGTCTTTTAGGATTAATTAAGACCAAATATCTACTACAGAAAATGACACATAAAAAGACTTGGGTTTTTGTCAAAACTATCTCTCTAAGTGTAAACACATAGATAGTGGAAGCAAGAAAAATGATAAAAATCCTGCCACTGCTGGCCCTCTGTGATGGAAATATCCACCCTTCTTCTGGCAGAATACTTCCAGTGAGCCAGACAAAGAGATAGGAATGTTACCACACATGGTTTGCATTCCCTCTCAAATACATGGAACCAAAACACCAAAACAGCCATTTCTAAATTCTTATGAATCCAAGTGAAAATAGTGACAGTCACCTTTTGTGTAAACAAGTGTAACCAGGTCCATTCATGAATGTAGACAACTGTAGCTTTAGTTGTGGAATTACAGTGGCTGGTTTATTGTTTAAATACTGTAAAAAGAGATGCCTTTTTTTTGTAAGCAGCAGTCTGTCTAAAATATAGAAGTGGATGGAATTTTATTTAGTATCAGGTTTACAGTTACATGGAAAGCCCACTATAAAAATGTGTTCTTTTTGTTTTTTTAGCAAGTTATAATTCATTTCAGCTTTCTATCTCTGAATATGGATGGCTCTTTGCAGTTCCTATTTACTTCTCACAGTTTTCCATATGGAAATCAATCTTAAAAATGCAGAGTGAAAGTTGTTTGTGTGATTCCCACGTACACCTTCAAGATCAGTGTGCTCTCCAATATTCTGAGTGGTAAACATCAGCCAGAAACAGGGAATTTTTTTATTAAAAAAAAAATACTTCCTCTGGCTCCATCATTGAGCATCATCCACATAACTGTGAGAAGGCAAACAGGAGACAGGCCAGACAGACTGATATGCTTCTTAATGTCTAACAGGTGCCATGTTCTCATTATCTCACTCATAACAGCTGGGAGATGCTAGAAAACAGCCTCATCATCAGGATTACTGTGTAGCTCATGGAAGTGTGAATGTGTGTGTGAAGGACTGTATGTGTGGATAGTGTGTCTATGTGTCTGTCCCTGTACAGTATGTGGGCATTGTGTATTGGTGTGTGCTAGTATGCAGTATAGACTTGACTTTTACAGCTGTATTTGAGTGCTGGAGGGGTTGCCTATTTTTATGAGCTAACCCGGAAGTTAGTTTCATCCCAGATGCTTTGACAAAAAGCCAATGGGACTTTTGTTTGGCATTTGGGTTATTGCAGCAAATGAGCTCTGTAGCAAACAAAAATGAATGATACTTATTATTTAGGTTATATTCTGTTCACCGAGATAATCTTCAAAAATGAAAACTGTATATTAGATATTTCAGTTGTAAATCTAACTGCCAAAAATAAAGCACTAATTCTGGGCTGTGAAGGAATTACACAATGGTCACATGATTACAACATCAGCATCGCTAAGCTACCAACTTACTAAACGTTTCCACTCAAGGCCCATTTATGCTCGCTTTACGTACATAAATAAGTATGTGCATTTCAAATGTTAAGCGTCACTGCCTTCATACACAGATACATCCATTGCGTTGTCATGACCGTTTGTAAATCAATCCACCAGAGGGCACCAGTCTTAATTAACACACTAGCTCAATACCAAGAAGAAGAGTAATGTTTTTTGAGAAGAGGAAGAACGTCAATAATAAGAAACGTGGCGATGACAGAGTAGGTTTTACTTATGTGGACACTAATGTTAATATTGACAAGGGCAGTTGTTATAAATATGTCTGTAGTTTTTCATTAACTGACACACATTGAAAACATCTGCCATTTCTGGAAATTATTGTCTTCATATCTCAACATTACCTGCATGGTACCCGGTGGTACTACTCCGTACCATCGGTTGGGGTATGTATCTGCAACCTCCCAGGGAACAGACAGAACTACGCACATAATGAACGCAGAGGACGGACAGAACACTCCATCCAAATATGTATCCGTCTTTAACGTAGAGCATGAATGGGCCTTAAGTCTGATCAGTTATAGCTAGTGAGTCAAATTGTTTGCATCAGCACAACACAATGAGGCTCCATATGTGGACTAGTGATACAGCTGAAGTCCCGCCCCTTCTAGTGTGCACACAGGAAGTAAACAATATGATTGCCAGTCAGTGACAAGAGACAAATAAATGAATGTTGCCATCATTTTCACTTCATCTGATGTATGTCAATATAAAAAACAATTTTAAAAGCAAAGAAAACTGTAGTTTGTTGCTGTGAAAGATACAAATAGTAAAGAAACACCCCACTTTGTGTCAACTCAGTGGACTGCATCTCTTAGCGCATCTCCAGAACAGCTGATGCCTTGGTACAATTTACCTCAATCTTCACCTATTAGGAGAGATGAAAATCATTAGAGTTTGGTCATGTTGAAGCTGCAGTGACATCTTTAACAGCTCTGAACACATCAGGGAGAGGAACAATTACTGACACCTAGTTATCCAAATAAACAGAGGAAACAACATGAGACATTCAAAAACTATTAAGAACATACAACATTTAAGTACCTTCCCAAATAAAGAACCAAATTTAAATTTCTCCATATTAATGCAAACTTATTCCATACCAGCAGTAATTTAACAGACAACATTTCAAAATATACAGTACTGCCTATTTGTTAACCAAACACATGTTTAAAGAAACAGAACATTACCATTTGTAGCAGGGCGCTACAGTATGATTTGTTATGATGAAGTCACCTCAAAGACATTCAGGTGTGTTGTCTTTCATCACAGTCAGTCACAGTAAAATAGTTCAACAGTTTTACCACAAACTGCAGCTTTCTTATCTTGCAAAATTATGTTTTAGACTGGCAGACACCATATGTGTAAATGATGGCATAATTCAACTGGGAACTGGGATTACTTGACTTTAATCATTTACTGCAATACAAATTCTGTATTACTTAAATCTGGTCCCATGGGGCAAAACAGGAGGGGTCAGGGCTTCAGCTCTGTATTGGCCCTCCCAAAAATGGCTACTGTCAGTTCCAATGTTAACAACTGCAACTGAGCAAAGGTGGCCTGTCAAGCTTTCAGAGCAAATGGAGGCTCATCTGGTGCAAATGAAGATCATAGATACAAATGTGTCTGTATTTAATGATGCCAATGATAAATGCCTGCCATTTATCAACTAGAAACATTACACCATAATTTTTTATCACTAGTTTAAGATATAATTTAATAGAATGTTAGCTAAAAGTGCCCAAAATGACACTTTGACATTGTACACAGTCACTCATTAATTTATACTTTTATGAGTGTTATCATTTGTGATGGAAGCTGTGAGTCAAACAGCAGATATATTTAATTTTTAAAGGAGGGTGTCATTTTTGTTTCATGAAGATAAAAGCCAGTTTGCCAAACAACTTACAACAGACTGACTGAAATAAGAAGATTCCTTACTAACCATGGACATACAATAACAAATAAAAAATGTCAGCTGTGTGTATTTTTGTTAGGACATCAAACTTGTTTTTCTATTATTATAATCGCATTATCTATCTATCTATCTATCTATCTATCTATCTATCTATCTATCTATCTATCTATCTATCTATCTATCTATCTATCTATCTATCTATCTATCTATCTAAATATATATATATATATATATATATATATATATACACATATATATATATATATATATATATATATATACATACACACACACACAGGGTGGGGAAGCAAAATTTACAATGAACATTTAGTTGTTTTTTCTCAGCAGGCACTACCTCAATTGTTTTGAAACCAAACATATATTGATGTCATAATCATACCTAACACTATTATCCATACCTTTTCAGAAACTTTTGCCCATATGAGTAACCAGGAAAGCAAACGTCAAAGAGTGTGTGATTTGCTGAATGCACTCGTCACACCAAAGGAGATTTCAAAAATAGTTGGAGTGTCCATAAAGACTGTTTATAATGTAAAGAAGAGAATGACTATGAGCAAAACTATTACGAGAAAGTCTGGAAGATACTATTAAAGAAGAATGGGAGAAGTTGTCACCCGAATATTTGAGGAACACTTGCGCAAGTTTCAGGAAGCATGTGAAGGCAGTTATTGAGAAAGAAGGAGGACACAGAATAAAAACATTTTCTATTAAGTAAATTTTCTTGTGGCAAATAAATTCTCATGACTTTCAATAAACTAATTGGTCATACACTGTCTTTCAATCCCTGCCTCAAAATATTGTAAATTTTGCTTCCCTACCCTGTGTGTATGTGTATACACATATATATATATATATATATATATATATATATATATATATATATATATATATATATATATATATATATACATACACACACACACACACACACACACACACATATATATATATATATATATATATACACACACACACACACACACACACACACATATATATATATATATATATATATATATATATATATATATATATATATATATATATATATATATATATATATATATCAGCATCCTGGTCAGGTGCACTTACAAGAGAATTAACCCATATGTACCTGTTAATCACATTAATATGATATTGTGAAATTTGCTTTGTATCACGCCTTTTTTGTCACTGTTATCACAGAAATTCCCACAATGCCATTCACATTCCAAAGCTTGACAGCAGCTTATTGAGCAGAAATATTATGGCTAAAAACTGAACAGAAACATTACATTTCCTCAATTATTTCCACATAAATTCCACCACCTTGTCACATCCCATTTCTCTGCTAGGATTTAATAAAGAGAATAAGACAAATTATTAAGTAGGCCTACAATATTTGTATTACATTAACTACATCTAAAATGTTATGATTGTGACAGTCCTAGCAAGTAGATGAGACCAGTATGTTGATATATAACCTGCTGATAGCTTCATTTAACACATTTTTCACCAAATTCCTTATTTAAGACACATAAACACACCACATTTAAAAGTGGGCTTTTACTCACATATTGTATGCAGAACAAAATGTGAAAATCTCTTGAGCTTGTGTTAATCACAGACCTTATTTCAAGTATTTAACCAAAACTGCATTCAATTATCCATTGACATTCAGCCTAGAGGACTGGATTTACAAAATACTGACATTCTTCTGTGTCGTAAGAGTCATTTCTGCAGCACTTTATTCCTTCCTTCCTCATACACCTGCGTTATTCAGACACTCTGTTGAATCAGTAAATCAGTTTAATGGAACAACTTCCACCTACACTGAATAAAGTTTTCTGTGTTTTGTCTCAGAAAGGTTGAGCTATTACAAGATTTCTACTACTTAGTTTTATTCTAACACTTATTCAATAGATGGGTGTAAAATGGGGTAAGTGGACACACAGAAGGCTTTCATGTGCAATGCAGCAATGGCACTGCTGCCATCATTTACATATGCATTTGTCGATTTAAAAGTCCACTTGTAGTTTATGGTAAAAATGTTTAACTATCAGACTGTGAAAATATATCAATATAACAACTACACAACTGAAATTTCTAGCAGAAGTGATAATCTTACCTGTCTATCTCAAAAGTCACTAAGGATGTCTCTGTGGCTTTGGCATGAACAAACTACAGTTATTTGGACCTATTAGAATACTTTTTCATCTCATTCTCAAAGGCTGAGGTTAAATGTATTCAGGCAGTGGCTGTTTTGGGGTTGGTGATGTATATCATATGTGACTATAGATGCAGTCCATGAACTGTTTTACACCAAACTAGAGTTTCTTTACTATCATTTTCACAAATCTGATTATCTTGGGACACAGTGGTGCCCCACAGCAAGAAGGTCCTGGGTTTGATTCCAACCAGGGACCTTTCTGTGTGGAGTTTGCATGCTCTCCCCATATTTGCGAGGGTTTTCTCCGGGTACTCCTTCTTCCTCCCACCATCCAAAGACATGCACTGATAGCTTAATTGGTCCACCTATAGCTGCCCACAGGTGTGAATGTGAGAGTGATTGGTTGTTCGTCACTATATGTCGACCCTGCGATGGGTGTACCCCGCCTTTGCCCACAGGTAACTGGGGTAGGCTCCAGCACGCCCCTGTTACTCTAGTGAGAATAAAGACTTTCTTGGCTCTTAAATGATCCTTCAAAATTACAAACATTATGTGTAAATGCTGGCATAACTGAAACTGGATCAAAATATTATTTGTCTCCATTGACTCCTGTACATGTTTTTTTTTCTGAAGTTGGCACATTGGAAGGGGTGGTTCTCTATTATCTGTATACATCATGCATGTTTTATCCATACAACATGCATGCTCAGAAAGAAAGTTGTATGTTGCAAATGGAGGCATTTTAACATTTTAGCAGCTGGTACTATGCACTGATGGTATATGAAGTGCGTGGTGGAGTCCAATCTATGCTTCGAGCTGGTCTTGTGTTGACTTAAATGAACCATCATAGACCTAAACACCCACCAGTGACCTAAAGCATCTCCTGATCTAAAATGATTAATATTCTATGAACCACTAATCGTGTCAAAACATGTAAATAATTCAGTTAGAGTCCAGTTTCTCTGCTTGTCGGGGTCATCAGATATGACCCATTTGGATGTTCAGGTTCAGAGGCTCAGTAGTGAACGTGGAAACACTGTCATCTTCTACAACATTGATTCACCAGTAAAACCCTTGTAGTTGAATAAATGACAGGGGTTGTAGACACTTGTTTTTATATTGAGTTAATGATAAATTTTGCGGGAAAAGTTACTTTTTCTTCAGTTTTTGCTGTTCTGAAATAATTGCCTTTAAATTTACCTCTTTATACTTTTATGAACATCTAGCCTAGCCTACATAATCAGTAAAAGAAATTTCAGAAAATACCAGATTTTACAGAAAAATGCAAAATGCAGAAGATAATGTTACAGTAAAAGGTGGTAAGTCACTTAAGAAAGGTTGCATGAAGAAAATTAATATAAAAGTCACTGGAAAAACAGTTCTAGGGATTTAAGGGTTAGGACTCTTGAGTTCTTCAGTGCAGTGCCACTTCTGCTCTTCTACAGCAGTAACATTGCACGACTCTAGCTACTTCACATAAGCACATGAACATTAATGGCAAATCTTGCATATCTGTAGGACATGTGCATGCTGCTGAGTGCATTTGCATGTATCTGATATGGAGGCAGGTTCATTTCTCTATTTTGTAGTTGTTTATATTATCCTGTAACATTTTAGGAATTTTGAAATGAAAGACACTATATAGCTTCTATTTTTTAAATTCAGCCCTGTAGCTCCTTCCTTCATTTTTAACCTCCATTTCCTGGTATGACTCGCTGTCCCAGAAGTGTGGAAATGTGTGAAGTGTGGGTTGAATGCAGATGGAGTAAAGGAAGCGGCATGTTGTCTCGTCACTCTGTGTGGCCTTGTCACACTCTGGCTGTGTGGAGTGGCTCCGACATGTCCTCTGGCCCTGCCCATCAATTATAGATGGAACCAGGTGCCCCGAGACCCGATAGCCCAAACAGAACACAATATCCTACAGAGGGCAGGTGATGACAAAAACAAACATCCCTGAATCACTGGAATAGAACAATTTAAGGAAATCACTGTCAAAATGCAGAAGATCAGAAATTAAAGATGTTCATTTTATTTCAGTTTGATGCTGAAAACTCTGTGTCGCTTCCACTCAGGAGACTGTTTTCTCTGTCAAAACGTTACTTCTCATCAGTAATTTTTGCTCACTGGCTGCTCTCTTCCTCCAGTTCGACCTGTCTGAAAAGCAGAATGAAAAGCCGGAATGATGTATGCTGGGACGCTAGGCAATCGTCAAAGCATCAATCAAATGTTTTAACACCGCGTGTTCTATTCATAGAGAGTCATTAATCACAGAGGAGGGTGTCTAGGTGCAGCCTCAAAAGAGCCTGTGGCAACGAAGGAGGCGCAAAACTTTTTTTTTTCTCTATGACACTTGAGCGCTTCATGTTTGGAACAGGGATCTGAACAAAATGTGGGTGTTAACGCAGCAATGTCTGTGTCTAAATGTGCGTGGGGGTTCATACTCTCTAATTACAATGCTCACTGCTTTGCCCATCACTCATGGTTTTTTTTGGTAGAGATGTGAGCATGTTGATACACACACACACACTACAGCTGTGCATGTTTTTGCAGCTGACAGTATATCGATCAGCTTCTCGTTACATTATAATAGCGTTCCACACAGTGTTATTCACACCATTAGACAGACAGAAAATAGCACCATTGTGAATTCTGCATCGTTCTGCTGCCTGTGGGGTTTTAATGCCTGTCCAGATGGATTTCATGAAATTAACATTTTCAAACTCTCTGCATTTTCCTCGACATTAATTCATCACAGTTATGAAGACCAAGACCAGACTGCAGGAGACAAACAAGTACACTGCTTTTTTGGGGGGAGAGAGCAAACTCATAATATAAGACAATACAGCCTTTTAATTACACCATGACTGTGTTTACACGAATGCTAGTATGTTGGTTATGAGGCATATTCTGGTTTTGATCACATTTGGGCTACGGTATTTACATGGAACAAAGAAAATATTCATATCACTGTATATGTGTCTAATACTAGAATCCTGGTAACTGGGCACTGCTGCTTTTTGCACAGACACCTGCATTTGTTTACAACATAACATGTTAATTTAAACTGACATTTCAGAATTTGCTGCCTAACTTTAAAGTTACTGTGGCTGTAGAAACCAGGTGTTTACAACAGACATTTATTAAATGCCAACAGTGCATTGTGTATTTGTGTTACAGGTATTCATATTGTCAGCAATAGGAGATGAGATCAACAGGTAAACATGTCCTCCAGCTGTTATTCTGTCACTGTCACCACATAAGGACATACCAGGTAGATGAAGATACACAGCCATGACTGATGGGAGAGGGTCGTCGTTATTGAGTTCAATGATTGATTTTAATGTTAACCCACATAGTAATATGTTGGGGAAGGTGACATCCAGTTAGTTAACTTTTACAAAGCATTTTCCATTTAATCTGCCAAGCATGTTTACATTTTTCATTCCTGAAAGACAAAACTCCATCTGTCACTCCAGAAATGAGCTGCTTTTGTTGCTGCTATATTTGTATTTCTATTATGTCATTTAGAACTTGTGCAGTAATCGACAACTGTCAGAAACCAGGATATGATGTATGTATGTAACAGTATCCCGGATACTGGAGCACTATTGGGATAAGGTCTTATATAAATGGGATATGATGATTACATGCGCAAACACAAAGATGGGATACTTGATAAACCCCACAATATCCGAGATACTGATGTGCATGCAAACACAGGCCATGATGCTTATGTGATATGCCGTATCATTGTTATGTATATCTCCTGGGTTTTGTCTCTCAGGCATGGTTTAGGCCATAATATAACTGCAAATAACAAATGGCTGGAAAATATAAATGAAAAAAGAAATTTTGTAATATTGAATTTACTTTGACTTACATGTCACTGTAGAGCAGGGGTGCCAAACTCATTTTGGTTCAGGGGCCATATTTAGCCTAATTTGATCTCAAGCGGGCCAGACCAGTAAAATAATGACTTAATAACCTATAAATAATGACAAATCCAAGTTTGTTTGTTTTTTTGTTTTAGTACAAAAAACCCCAATTAAATTATGAAAATATTTACATTTTACAAAAAAGATGTGAATAACCTGAAAAAACAGAAATTTCACTTGAAAAATTAGTGCAATTTTAACAATATTATACCTTGACTTATTATTTATACATGTACATTACACACAGTGTTACATAAACATTTGGTAACAAGTATAATATTGTTAAAATTTTGGATTTTGGTCTAAAATTTGAACAATTTCTACAATATTACTTCTTGTATTATTAACACAACTACAGGTCACAGCGGATCTATAAATGCACACAACATTAAGTAACAGGCAGAATATTGTTAAAATTGCACATTTCGGGTTGTTCATCTTTGTTTTTATTTATGTATTTCATTTGCATTGTTATTTTTGCTGTAGATCTCATTGGTCTGTATGTGGAACCTGAACCAAAATGATTTTGACAACCTTGACTGTTCAGGTTAATTTTTGCACTTTCATCCTGCGGGCCGGAATGGAACCTTTGGAGGGCCAGATTTAGCCCCTGGGCCACATGTTAGACACCTGTGCTGTAGAGAGAATTAACAGAACATACTTTAACTTTCACCCATCCATTTCTTACATTCAGGCAAAAAGTAAGAACAAGGACAATTTTGGGTTAGCACTGAGCTAAAATTAGCATTCAGGAGATGTCGAGGAGAACAAAATGGGCCAAAATAATTGTCAGTTTGATAGCAAATGTCTGAGAAAAGTATTGAAATACGTAAAAACAGTGTTCCTCAAAGAAGAATTGAAAGGCGATTTAGATATTTCACCCTCTACTGCGCAGAACAGAAAGAAAACATTCAAGCAATCTGGGTGTATTACAGTCTGGGGTGCCGTAAAGTGGGGGGGGTAAACATGACAAATTCATGGGGCCCAGCATTTGGGGGGGGGGTCCATAGAGCAGGTGGAGGGGATCCAGTGGATACAGGTCAGAAGTTGTGAACATTTTGTGTAAGATCCGCTGCAAAATGGAGACATAGAAGTCAGGAGTTGGACGTTAAAAGCACGTTAGCTTTAGTTTCGTTTCACAACAGCATAAGTTATGTTAGTTATGGATCACACCCCCACACCCCCCCTGCTCCGACAGATCGACAACAAACTGGATTTTGTGAAGGGTCCACAACGTTTACCTTTCATGGGACCCACAATTGCTAGCACCGCCCCTGATTACAGTACATGAAACAAATCTAAGCTGAACACTGTGGTCTCCGATCCCTCAAACAGCACCACATCAAGTACTGCCATTCATTCATAGCTTGTAAAACCACATAAGCTCAGGATTAATGCAATACAATTGGAGTTACATCCACAAATACCAGTATATATTTTAAGCCTGCAATAATTGATTTGCGATGACTTAGGAGCTAATTGGGTTGGATAATCAAGCTATGAGCAAAAAAAAAACAAAAAAACCCCCAAACAAACTCATAATCACCTTTTAATTGATTATGAAAAATGTCATGAAGTGACATTTCTTTGAAGTTGTGTTTCAGACCTCCTGGCTAATATAAGTCATGTGTTTTTTGCTCTGATTTTGCAAATATGTGTTTGTATGGCCGCTAAATACTCCACTTATTGATAGTTTTGCTGGTTTACTTTCTGGTAATGAGCCAGCAGTAGAGAATCCGTTTTTATAATTTGTTTCCAAGGCCAAAATTCTATATGAGCAGAGATATAAATAGTCTGTGTAAAGCTTTGTAGAGCTGAGGGGAAATGCAGTCTGGTGAAAGGAGAAAAGCAATTACCCCTTTGGATCCACACATATTCACAGATATAGCTTAAGATTTAAACTAATTTGTATATATGCATATTAGGACCTGAATTATCACAATTCTTTGTCACTAGGTTACATCTTTGGATGAAAAACTTAAATGGTGTCTAATTAAGTTCAAGCAGCTGCACGGTAACCCTTGTTTAAACCCATATAAAGTTCCTCACCTGCTTGATCAGCTTTACACAGCAACAGAGGGAAGTTAATGGGTTGTATATAAATGTGAGCTCCAGCTGAGTTGTTCCACAAAAATATACTAGGCTCAATTAAAAATCAAACAGTTTTCCAATGCGCATTATCCATGTGTGTTTCTATGTAAAACTGCATTTTCAGCTTTAAAATGCAAATGTTTGAAAAGCCACATCTGCACTGGAAGGGATTACACACACACGACTTGGTGTTTACACTGCATAGATTGGTAATCACTGAAATCATCATAATGATTACTGTGTCATTACAATAATTGAATTAATTATAAATACTCACTGGCGGTAACCCCCTTTGAGTGGTGATGAGCCTCACAGTAAACTGCAGCAAATTTTGCATGTTTGTATTCCTTGAGGGTGATCTATTCCGTGCTGCATGAAGAGAAAGGAAGTGATACTCATGCACGTTCATAAAAACACACTTTTGGAGAGGAGAGAGCTAATCCCTTGAGTGAACTTCACAGCAGAAGATAATGAAAAGAAGTATGTCTAAACGTCTCAACTGAGCAGTAATAGTAAGGTTTCCATCCACATGATGCAAACGAGGAGGCTTGAAGCAAATAAATAGGTTGCCTTGACAAAACCGTGTCACAAAAACCCACATCACCAGCACACACAATATTAATTATTCAACTGATCACATCTGGAAGCCATGGCAGGTGTCAGAAGAAAAAAATATCTGGTTATCATCTATAAAACTTACATTTTCTATTCTGAGCTGTAATGATTTCATATTAATCTTAAATTAATTGCAGTGTGCGAGACTATTCCCAAATTCAGGATTTCTCAAGAGCCTATTTCCCTTTTCATAGCAACTGTGCGAGGGGTAACTCTTCATATACTGCACCGTTTAAATTACTTTAAGGCTTAAAATTATGCATATTTAAGTGTGTGATGCCTTTGGGTGATAGGTGAGTGTCATCCATTTCATGCTGTATGCACTTCAATCAATACAGAGACTCAGTCCTGCACCTTCGGGTGTGTCTAATGGGACCTTATTTCAGGAAAAAAAATAGGAATAAAGATCAGTGGCAAGAGACAAATGATTTCTTTTATTCTGTTTGGAGTGTGCCCACAAATACCCTTATGACATAATGTTACAAGTTAAGAAAGCTGCAGGTTGTGGTAAAGACAGTAAAAAAACATCTACTTTAATGTGAGATGACTCTACAGACTGCATCTCTCATGTGATATATGGCACCAACACCAAAACAGCCAATACCTCAGCATATTTCACCTCATTCTTCAAGACTGAGATAAAAAGGTATTAAAACAGGTGAAAATTACTTCAAGTCTTGTCCGAACAGGCTGCGAAGAGAGATGGCCCCGATTACATCACTTCAGTTTCTCTATTTTCATATTTCATGGTGCATTTTCCTACCATGCACCATGGTCATGGAATAATCTTCAAAAACTGTAAAACTACATACATTCATTTCTAATAATGATTTTAAAAGTATCATGGAGAATGCAGTGAAGGAGGAACGTCATTGTTTTTTTTAATGCCTTCATGGCAGAATAGTTATTGTGTTTTATTGTTAATTGTGTATCATGTCTATGTTTTATGTTGTTTGGACAAAAAAAAATCATATTTTGTGTTTTTGTATCAAAAAATGAAATGGCATTGTCATCAAAACAGAACATTTAAAACAGTGTTTTTCAACCTTGGGGTCGGGACCCCATGTGGGGTCACCCGGAATTCAAATGGGGTTGCCTGAAATTTCTAGTAATTGATAAAAATAAAAATAAAAACTCACAAATAAAAAACATATGGTGAGTTGACAGAGACAATCCCAATACCTAAAAGACATGATAGCCTCTGAAGCTGAAACTGCAGCACTGTGGTACTGATTCTCTTTCAAATGTTCACTGTGGTCAGTTTCAGATGCTGCAGCTCTTTCATAATTTGAGTTCTTGTTTGTTCAGTATTAATTGTCAGCCTTGTAAATCCAAGCTGGACTGACAGTACATACCCTGACCAAGGAAAATCAAATTCTCACTGTGCAGTAATCTACACCTGGCTCTTCTGCCTCCGTTCATAATAATATACATTATATAGACTAACTGTAGACTAAAATTAATGTTTATTTGCAACATAGTATAGAAAACTATTACATGATCAAAAACAAATTAATTTTAGCCAAAAAAAAAAGTCTCCATTTTGAATGTCTGGGGTCACCAGAAATTTGTGATGTTAAAATGGGGTCATGAGCCAAAAAAGGTTGGAAACCACTGATTTAAAGGGTAAAAAAAATGTAAAATGAATGAGTATCTGATATTTATGCTTAGGGCTCACCTTAATTTACAAAAATAAAATACAATTAGAGGAGAAAAATAAATCAATATATAATATTAATAGCTTAATTTATAGGTGTGCATTTTAGACACACCTGATGACACATGCTAGTATTTTAGAAAATTTGACATAGCCCAAAAAATAATATTGCATATTAATCAATGTTGGTGTTCATCATTGACATATGCCAGGCTGCAAAAAAACAAAAAACAAGTCATCCAATTTTTTTGTAGTGTATTGAAAAAAAAAAAAAAGTTTTTTTGTATTTTTTTAACCAAAAAATATTTTTTGATTTAATTTTGTTTGTTTATATCACAAACATTACAAAAAAATATGACAGTTATTGAGTATTTGGTATTTTTTTTATTTACGGCTAAAGTTGATGAAATACAAAAAAGTAAACGAGTTACAATTAACCTGTATAAAAAATGCGGATGCACAACTGTGCCTGTTACGCACACTTGGTGAGTAGAAAGGACCTCTCTGGGGGGATACCTGAGGATTAAGCCAGCTAGTGCTAATTACTGTGTTCAAACACTACATAGAGTTACTGTTATTGAACAGAACTCTTCACATTAACATTCATCAAACCACTGAAATTACTCAGTGGTGTTTAATATAACATTGTTAACAGTGTGGTCAGTGTTTCCACAGAGATAGCTTTAGCATTAGCCGGGTGAGATGCTATAGTTTTACTCCTTCTGCTTCCTCAGCTCCAACTTCTTGTCCAAATATGGTCACTTCTTGTTTCAGATAAGTTGGCACCAATGTCAAACTCAACACTTCAAAGCAGCAGCTCACAAACCAATGGGTAAGGCCATCGTGGTTCTGTCCACTTTTTATCCAAATGCATGGTTTATGAAGATACCAAGAACACAACCTCTGGAAAAAGTTTCATCTTTCATCGAGTTTATTAAGACATAATTCTGGACCTCATTCCATCTAGGCTGTATGTAATTATATTATACGATGATACTGAATGTAGAGTAATTTGAATGTAATTACTATATGTCACCCTGATCATATAGTCGTCTTTTCTGTGTTTTTCATTTTGATAACCATCATGTCTGTTTGTTCAAAAACATATAAAAGTAGTCTTGTCTTACAGAACTCCATGTAGGCCATAAAATCCTATTGACTTCAGTTAAAAAAGAGGGAAGGGTTTAATGTTAGGAAAGACTTTCATGTGATTTTGTCTGTGCTCATGTCTTGAGAAAAAAATAAAAAACAGACTTCCGCACACAATGAGTCACAATGCTAATCCTCGAACTAAAAATGAAACCCTGTATCTTCAGTGTGGGAGGACAGCTCTGTGATATAACCTAGATTGTCATGCTTTGATATTTTGGGACATCCAAGTGACATCAAAGACTGTCATACTGACATTCTCACTCAGCACATGACAATTTATATAACAATGTTGGGATAAAACTCGGTTGAAATGACTGTCGTGGTACCGTCTGATGTTTGCCTTAATTGAGTCTACACGGTGCTGCTGTTTATTCTCTGTGCGCCGTGGCTTTTATTCATTCTTCCACACTGAACACTGATATTGGTGCAGGCGAGTGAGGTTTGGATGATAATTGTTGTGGACACGATGAGCACTGAGTGGCACTAAGCTTCTATAGACTTAAGTGGATGTGGTGGATCAGTAAAGTGCTTGTGGAAGCACTGGGGAACCAAACCCATCTCTTGTTTCTCCCTCTACTCCACAAATGCAGCACAGTCACAGAACGCCCTCCTCTCCATTACATATTCACCCCCCCCCCCCTTTTTCTAATTTCCTCTTTCCATAAATCTCTCTTTGCCACGTTCTATATCCACGCTCTTTTTTTCTCACCTTCATTTTGTAACTAAGGCATGCACAGTGCTCATCATTTCTGTCGAGTCCTGATTCACTTTCCTGTTGCCCCCCTCTCCATCTATCTTGGCGGCGTTTTCAGCAGAACCACATATTACGAATGCAGCCTCTCCTCCACCTTCTCCGCTCTTATCTCCTCATCCTCTCATCAGTCTCCATCAGAGCTGACTGCTGCCACTTCAGACCTGCCTGTCCATGGATCTCTTTCTTATTTTCTCTCTCCTTTTCTTGCACACTGTTCACTCAGTCTTCCTCAATCTATCTCCGTCCTGGTGTACAGACAGACGCCACTGCACTGACACCAACAGGGGATGGAGCAGTGGTGTTGAGAAGGGCTATGCACCATTAAAACTATTTAAAAAACAGTCCTCTGCTAGGAATATAAGACATTACCCAACTTAACCCTATAACGCCAAATGTATCATATTTGATGCATGAATTTTGAAGCCCTCTACATGATCATTGTAATTTTTTTTTCATAAGAAACCTGATGTATACAATTAGGTACATGCAATACATGGATAATCCACCGAGAGGGGAGGAATTTGTTCTCCAGAGGCCTTTCCAGTGACACTACAAGATTGACATTAACCCTTAGGGACCATGGTCACAGCCCTGTGACTGAATCACATGACATATTCAACACATTGTGGTGTTGGAAGTAAGTCATGAAGACCACTGGGGACAATTGCATTTTAAAGTGCGGACTTGAAACACTCTCCCACTTTTTATTTGATGTTGATATAGCAAATACAACCACAGATATGACGGTTTGAATCCAGAGCAAACAAACGTGAATAAAGGTATGAAAATGAGGTGGGGGAGCGACATATTTCTGACCACGTCTTTGTCATTTTTTGTCCTTTTTCAAAATGGAAAAAACTGTCCAAATCTGCAGATTCTAATCCACAGACTGCATTAGCATTACAGGTAAGGGTGAGAATGACCCCCACCTGAACTGGATGCGGAAATCAGGAGGACCGGGGGTGAAGGGAGGTGTGAGAAAACCAGAGAAAACACATTATATGTAAATATATGCTTTTATGTCAAATATTTGAGTATAGTTTTAATTTATTACAATTTTAATGTTAAATACCTAATACATGGAACCAATATTCACTTTTAAAGTGTTTGAGAAGGTTTGTTAAGCATCTTTGTGTTATTTATGCAATAAATTATATACATTTTTCAAATTGGATTTTATCTTTTTTTGTTTTTTTGTTTTTTTTTTGTCCTTTTGTGTTGATATAGTAGTTTAAAGTGAAAAAATAATGGGCAGATGAGATAGATGAAGTTTCCAAACATTGGTATAGTAAACATTTCTTTATACAGTATATAAAGGCCAAATCAAAAGTACTCAAAAAATGCCAAAACAGGCTCAGACCCCTAAGGGTTAATGAGGAACAAGGCAGAACTTTGTCATTTTTGAAAAGGAATTACAAATTTGTTAGACATGTTTGTGTTATACTATAGTTTTGTTTGTTCAAAAATAATAATATTTGAACATTGAGACCCAATGTATCAAATATGATACAAAATTGAGACTCATACATGGAAATTGATATTTGGAAAAAAAAAAAAAAAAAGGGATTGTTCAGAAGGACTAATAAAGACTCCAGTTTCAAAGAACTGGAATTTTCTGTCAATGATTTAATGGTTCAGGCTTTACAGGGTTAAAAGTGGCCAAAAAATACACTTTTGTGCAGCTGTTTCCACACTGTCAACTGAAGAGAAGAAAACTTTAGCAAAAAGACAATGTAAATTAGGTGCACTTGAATCCAGTATTGTGGAGGTGTTGCTATAGCACAGCACAAGTCATGGCAATCTTAATAATCTAAAGAGACAGAAAATAAAAAATAAAATCTGTCTGGAGCAGTTAAAAAACACTTAAACTCCCCCATGATTTACCTTAAGTGGCTACTCCATGGTCCTATTGATGATATACTGTATAAAATACTTCAGCTTTGCATTTCCATTGCAGTTTGATGTGTTCTTCCTTTATTGCTAAAAATTAAATAATAGTCAGAACCTTTAGTGTCTAAGTGTACACTGATCTGGACACAAATATGGCTCAAATCAGATTTTTTTTGCCCATATGTGACCTGTATCTTATCTGTTAAAGACAGTTTGAACAGCACATACCCGTTTTTTTTTTTGTTGTTGTTGTTGTTTGTTTTTTTCAAATCTGGCCCAGGCCACTTTCACATGTGGTCCTAAATCCGGTATTTTGCAATGCGACTTCAGTCTGAACAGCCAGGTTGCATTTATCTGACCTTTACTTAATTGAAATGCAACAAACATCACAATTCTCCACCCCAGGAGTGTTACTTCAGTAAACACTGTGTGCCTGTGTGGTCACATATTACGTCAGGACCTCTTTTACGCATGCGGGTCACTTCAGGGTCGCATTCTGTTCATACTCAAAACTGATAGAAGTCGCATTTAGTGTGTAACATGAACAAGCACACAAAAAAATTGGATTTCACCAAAAAAATCCAAATTGTGCTTCAAGACCTGCTGTCTGAATGTAGTCTTAAATGTCCTTCCAAGTCTTAGTTCTTGCAGACTGAATCAGGTTGTCCTCCAGGATTTCCACATATTTATCAGCATTCATTTAATCCTCTACCTTTACAAGCCTTCCAGTGCTTGCAGCTGAGACGCATCCCCACAGCATGTTGTTCCACCACCATGCTTCATGATGGGAATAGTGTGTTTCTAATGATGTGCAGTGTTTGATGTCCACCAAACATAGCATGTAGTCTGACGGTCAAGAAACTCAGTTCTGGTCTCATAAAAACAAAGAATCCTCTAATTGACCTTGGAGGCACCCTCATGCCTTTGGGTGAAGTCTAGCTGAAATTTCTTGCCACTCTCCCACAAAGCTGTGACTGGTAAACAACTCAGCACCAGTTACTGTCTGATTAGTCTCCATCTCAGCTCCTGAAGATTTTAATTCATTCCGAGTAGTCATAGGATCGTAGTCTCCGTCATGGTCACTAAATCTGCTAGAGGCAGATTTGTACTTGTCAATTTCCTTCCATTTCTTAATGATGGATTTAATTGAACTCCAGGGGACCTTCAGTGACTTGAAAATTTATTTTGTGTCCATCCTGTCTATTCATACTTTTCAGTAGCCTTGTCTGAGAACTGCTCAGAGTGTTCTTTTGTCTTCTTGGTATAACAGTAGTCAGGAATACTGATAACTAGTGACCTGACCTTCCAGACACTAGTGTATTTTTACTACAATCATTTAGAATAGAATAGAATAGAATAGAATAGAATAGAATAGAATAGAATAGAATAGAATAGACTTTATTTGCCATTTCCACAGATACATAGTAGTATAGGCACATTGGAATTCTTGTGCGTTTCTCTGTGTCAGAAAAAGAGGTAAGTAAGGATATGACAAGAACAGACAGACACCAAAACATAAACACAGCTAAAACATACAAACAAAAAACAGTTACTGCACATACAGCTCAGATAAACATCTTTAAAATAGAGTATTATAGAAAAAGAGTAATAGTAATAATAATAAGAGTCCTGAGAGGAAACAAACAAGTTATTGCACATTTGAATTAAAAGTACTGGGAGGTAGAGTAGGTTATTGCACATATAGTTAAGAGCATGGTATTTGTTAAGTGTTAAGTGTCTGTGACAGTGTGAGGGAGTCGTGTCCAGGAGTGCTTCCTACCCTCCTTAAAAATTCACTGCACACAGGTGATTTCTGTTTTACTAGTTGTGAGACTACTAACACCAATTAGGTGAACTTCTGTTAAATTAGGTCTCACCACTTTCATGGAAATTGATATTTAAGGAATCACCTATTTTACATATTTTATCATTCTTGTGTAATTCTTGTCAAAAAAGCCAAATTTTATCAACCATGATTACATTTATGAAAGGAAAACATCCAATGGAGTGAAAACTTTTTATATGCACTGAAATTTTATTACAATAAAGTGTCCTGAAACCAATGAATATGTGGCACAAAAAGCCACTTCATTATTTTGTGGTGACAACATATGCTTGGCTGTTGGGTTTTTTCATCTAACAGTCCACATAGACGGTGAGTCTAGAAGTTAATTCAGGCCAGTGCTCCACAGCCGACACAAATTGCACTGTATTATAGAGTGATGCTGGCACAGTAGCCACAGTAGGAAATTACAACTTCTACATTAATTTCCTAGAATTTTGTCCATTCAGTTGTGGTAACATTTGAAAGGAGCGATTCAACTATTGTGTTGTATTGATGTGATGTGATGTGATGTGATGTGAGTGGAAGACAGCCAGGGGAAGTCTCAGATAGTGCTCATTCTCAGCTCACATGTTGAAGGGCTTATTACATGTCCACATGCAACTTTTATGGTGCGCTGTGGTATCCAATTCAGTTATGTGTTTGTGTGTGTGTGCACCAGTCAGCGGTGCACCATGGAAGTTGACAGCCTGTCTCCTAGCAACAACGGCCCTTATGTCAGTCAGCTGCTGCAATGGAAAACAACCAGATCAGAGGCTTGAGGCTTAGGCGCTACATTCACAATTACATCCAAAAATGATTCTAGCTTAAAATAGATAACATGCGGTGGTTAACAAGAACAGCTGCAGTGTCCCTGTCTTATAGAAAACACATCTATTCAAATTTCACCTAATGATGCACCTAAAAAGGCAATTTTCTCCACTATATGGCCACAAATAACATCCGTACTACAATAAGACAGCAACCTAAATAATTGTTCCCCACCCCCACTGCATAATGCATCTACATTTTATCCGCAGTTATTCTGCACAAGGTTATTGAAAAATATGTTTCTGTTTAAGGCAAAAGTGCTCAGAAAGTTGACAAAGTATGATGGGAAGTTCGTGGAGAAAATAATAAAATAATCAAGAAAAGCGAGGGAAGAAGACATTACCCTTGGAGACTAAATGAAAGATGAAAGGCATCCCATATAGGAACAGGAGGACAGAGCAGGGCACATAGGCAAGGAGGAATCAGTGAATCTTTACAGAACTCCAGCCTTTGCTGCTGAGAGCCCACAGTATAAATCATGAATCATTTACAGTCTCTTTCCCTTAGGAGCCTGTGTTTAAATATTAATGCTCTCCATTCAGATCACAGCCACCCTGACCCGCATAGCTAGGTCTACTCCCCAAGGACAGCGTGTACGCACCCTCCCTACTCGCACACAAATACAAAGCGCTTCCATGGATCATCTATAAGAACAGATAGAGAATACCCAACTGCTAAAAAGCCTCGCTATATATCATACGCTCCCAAGGTATCTGTGCACGCATGAAACACGCATGCACATGAATGTAAAAGTTTGTTATTCGCTGAAAATGTCTGACTTTTACATCCCAAAAAACCTCAGGAAGACATGTTTTTGTGTGCACATATATATGCAAATCTTATTTTTTGAACGTTGGAGCAGAAAAATATGGGAGCACTGCTGTTCTGTTTCCTTTTCTCTTGTGTGGAAATACAGAATGGAGGGAAATGTGGGTGGCTTAAATAATTAGGTTTTTAACTTCCAAATAGATACTCCAGGGGGACGATCAGACCATCTGGGTTGCCCAGAGGAGAGAACACTTGCCGACTGCCACAACAGGCATCCCACTTTACCCCCCACAGTGATCACTCCAAGATTCCATTCCCACCTTTCCACTTGGTGTCCATCAAAGAGAAACAGGGGAGAGTGGGGATGGGAAAGCAACTTAAAGGTTACTTAAAGATTACCGGAGATGTGACCATGAACTTAAGAACCGTTTGAGTGGATACCGTCATCTGGGATGGGAAGAAACGTGTCCCAACTCTTCATGTTCTTTTGATTTTACCGTTGGAATTCCGTGCATGTTCACTTTTCCCTCATCGTCAGACCTCTGTTTCAGCTTTGAAGAAGCCACACCCCCACCCCCTGTTTCCATGGTTTCATATGGAGCAGAGCAAAGTCATGGCAGAAAAATCAGGGTTAGTATTTGGTAGTTTTGTAATCCTAAACTAGTCTTTATTAATATTATTATTTTTAATTTCAGATCTGTTTAATCTCTGAAGTACATCAGTTTTCATGACAGGTTTTGGTTTTATTCTTCCTAAGTAGGGGTGTATTGGCAAGAATGTGGCGATACAATACAAATCACAATACTAGGGTAACAATACGATATATCACAATATATCATGATACTGTTAAAAAGGCAATTTTTTATTTATTTTTTTTTTTTAAAGACAGTTTCTTTCTTTTTTTTTTTTTTTTCTTTTTTTTTTTAAATATTATTTCCTGGAAGAATTGAATTAGACCAGAAATATGTACAAATACTAAACACATGTTAATTTGATCAAAACAGGATCTAATCCTGTATCACAAATTTTTTCTAATTTTCCTGGTTTCCAAAGGAATTAACACAGGCCTCTCTCAGACAGTAAAAAGTGCTTTTAGGATGCTTCAAATAACCATTATTTAACAAAACAGTATTAAATAATAATGAATAAGATATAAACAATAAAGAAAAACAAAAATGAACCCCTGCCATATCTGCATTTGAATAAATACCTAAAAATATCAATACAGTACTTTTTAATATCGATACAGTATTGTGAAATGAAATATCACAATGTAATGCAGAACTAATACTTAAGGGGTGTTCAGGTATGATGATAAAAATTAGGCTTGTAAAGTATTGACATTTGTTTTCTTTCACATTGGAGGTTTTATTTTTTGTCTTTTTACAATTATTTTTTTCACCACCAGTTTCGGCTTCAGTGTTCATTTTAATCAGCTGTAATAAACACAGTATAAAGTTAATGAAGATAGAAAATTCCAACCTTCGGAACAAATGATGTACCACCACGATGGGGAGAAAAAAGAGAGAGCTAAATAATAATAATAAAAAAAAAAGCCTTTAAACTAAACATTCACAGTCCTGCCAAATATGTAACAGAAGCTGCTTTTTTTCTTCAGTAGCACCTTCTGTAAACGTGTACAGATCATAATCAACTCAGATTAGGCTGAAATCAGGATTGGTCGGCATTTACGACATTAACAGAGCTGTACAATATAAACAATACAAAACTACTGCACACTATAAACCAAAATAGATACAGAGTAGGTCTTGCTTTCTATGTTTTCAACAGAACCTGGATGTGGCTCTGCAGAACAAATAGAATGAACACACTGAATATTACACTAAAATTAAACTGCAATGCAACTATCCGGTAATTGATTAATTTGTCACTGTACAGTCTTTTATGTACTATGATTTGGATTGTATTTGACAGTTTTGACTAGTTCACCTTTCATTTCTTTGGAAAAGCACTTTTATTTAATCATCATAGTCCTCCCTGTGATGTCTAATCAATACATACTTTTTTTTTTTTTATCTGACCCAAGTAATTATTTTGGGAAATACCTTTACTTTTGTTAGAATCAGAGAAACTACATCTAGCATTGTAATAGTCTGTTATAGAGAGACCATTGTTTGTGTGAACTGAGATCTTATTTAGGAAAAAAAAAATTGTATTGCAGTCAATGGTGAGAAACAAGTCATTTTTGGATCAGACTGTGAAAATACATAAATAGAAAAACTGCACACCTGAAAATCATGAAGGTGGTGCCATCATAACTTCCTCTCCCCACAATCTGTTCAGAGTCAGTAAGGATGTGTCTGTGTTCAACATGACCAAACTTGTATTGATTTTCACCTCTTTTAATACTTTTTTCATGTAACTCTTGATGAACAATGTGTAACATGCTGAAGTACCGGTTTGGTGTTGGTGACGTGTGTCATATGACACCAGAGATGCAGTCACTGAGCCATTTCACACAAAACTAGATGTTGTTTTTTTTTTTTTCACCATCTTTGTCACAAAGTGAGAATTTCTCACCTCATAAAATTATCTTTTCAATTGTCAAACATCATAAGTGTAAATGATGATAAAAATGATGTCCACATATATTCTCTCTTGGCGGGCCAAATCTGGCCCGCCAAACGTTCCATTCCAGGCGGCGGGATGAATTTGCAAAAATTAACCTGAACAGTCAAGGTTGTCAAAATCATTTTAGTTCAGGTTCCACATACAGACCAATGTGATCTACAGTAAAAATAACAACACAATAACCCATAAATAATGACAACTATAAATTTTCTTTGTGAAAAATTATGTGGAAAAAATCTAAGTGACAAAAATAAGATTACACTGTGAAAATATTTACATTTACAAAACTGTTTTTTTCACAATAAAATGCAAATAAATACATAAATATGAACAAAGATGAACAACCCGAAATGTGCAATTTGAACAATATTCTGCCTGTTACTAAATGTTTTGTGCATTTATGGATCCACTGTGATCTGTAGTTGTGTTAATAATAAGAGATGGAATACTGTAGAAATTGTACAAATTTTAGTTTCAAACTCCAAAATTTTAACAATATTCTGCCTGTTACCAAATGCTTATGTAATATTGTGTGTAAATGTACATGTATAAATAATAAGTTGAGGCATAATATTGTTAAAATTGCACCAGTTTTTCAAATGAAATTTCTGTTTTTTCAGGTTATTCACATCTTTTTTGTAAAATGTAAATCTTTTCATAATTTAATTGGGGTTTTTTTTTGTACTACAACAAAAAGAAAAACTTGGATTTGTCATTATTTATAGGTTATTAAGTCATTATTTTACTGGTCTGCCCCGCTTGAGATCAAATTGGGCTAAATATGGCTCCTGAACCAAAATGAGTTTGACACCCCTGCTATACAGAAATGTTACGGTACAAAACTGTCCTTGACCTGTCTGAACCATGAAAAATTCAAGTAACTATACTTCTACTTGAGGACAATTTCTGCTCTACCCCCCTCTGATATTCATGTTTTCAGTGTTTCTGGTTTTCCAAGAGTTACTTGGCATTAATAGGAACTTTAATTAAATTCTGCCTGTCCAGATTTGCAAAGAAATAAGGTAATAATTGGATGAATACACTCAAAATCCAATTTTTCCTTTTCTTTCAGCCACTTTTGACCTACACAGTAAGAAGAAAGAGGTATGTTGCTAAGAAATCTATCAATATAACAATCAGGATAATTAAAAAGACCTGTCTGCTGCCATGCTTCTTCTCCTTACCATCCATATTTCTTTCTTTCACATGCCTCTGTTACTGGTGAGGCCATTTCTCCTACATGAGAATGGTAAAGACTTGACATTAAAACAAATATCCCTGACACCTGCCACAACCTTGTGCACATTTCCTCAATCCTACTCAACAGAAAGATGAGAATCTTTCTCAAGCGTTCTCTGCCAACATCCCAATTAGTGTCACCTCAACGAGTGCGGAGCATTCCTCTACATGGTTCACATTCTCTTTCAATTTCTCTCTTTGTTCTCTCCCTTTAATTCTCATATACTTTGTGCCTTAGGCGCACTCACACATCCACAGGTATCTGCTGCTTTTTCCTATTTTTTTTTTTTTTTCTCTTTCTTTTTTATCTCCAATGATGTTTTTTACACTATCTGCGTGGCTGGTTCTCTCTCAGTGTGCTTTTAATACTGCCGCTGTTTAGATCAATCTTTCCAAATCAATACTTAATATCAGAAAGAAGCGCTGGCCTTTTGCTGTATGTACTCTTGTGTATCGTCAAGACACACCGACCATCGTCTCCGTTCAACCTATTCACACCGAAAGTAATGAGATATTGAATTGGACTCACTAAGGTACAGCCAATACTGTACCATCCACAATTGGTGCATTTCTTCCAAAACCCTGGCCCTAGCAATAAAGCACCTGATAATATCTGACATCGGTACCTCGTTTTTCTTCATTTATTTCTTAGTTGCACAACAATGTGAGTGAACCATTCCTCCCTAAGCCAAAAAAAGCCACTTAATTGACATCCAGCCATGTATTTCATGTATATTGTATGATAAATGAACCCAATGCCACTGACCTCTCTGTGCTAAAAGCATATATTTCCAACCACATGTGTTTTGAAGTGCCTACTTTCAAATAACTTCTTGTCTCTCAAGATATTCCCAGTCTACCCATTAACCATGCATTACAGGCCTAAGTGTATTGGCTGGGATGAGCGGGCAGCAAGCAGAATTTAAGTATGTCTTGCATGCGCTGTATAATTTATCATGTTAGAAGCTTGAAGCTTTTTAATGGTCTCTGCTCTCATTATCCAGTCTCTGTTTTCTTGCCGTGCCTTCTGAGAGTTCCCCCTAATGGAGGGACAAATAGATTCATATGAGATCGTAATTACAGCATTTTCAGGCAATGAGTGCTAGTATCAGATAGCACAAGAACGGACACAGAATGGGCTGATTACGTTGTATCTACCATCAGGACAAGAGAAAGCCAGAACTGTCCAATCAGACAGTGTCAGATTACCCAGCAGGCTTGTCCGTCATTTGTCTCCGCTCAGGTCTTGCTTCTTGTTTCTATCTGCTTCCTGTCTTGGTGGTGACTGATGGAGCCTTTTGGAGGAGTTGATGTCAGAGTTGGCAGTCTCTGTTTTTTTCTGTCAGGGGTGCAAGTTCAGGGCTGCTTCATCTGCACGTTAAATGCAGAGGTGGCATCAGTACACACATTCTTTATGCAGGTAGAAGGACAGATGCTTGTATAAAAGAAGAGAAGCATAAAAGAATTGATCCCAAGGTGCCTATATTTGGACAATGGGATGGAGAAGGCTCAGGGTCAGGCGTAAAAACATAGATCATGCAACAGTCACTGCCATGTTAAACACCACATAACACATATAACGTATAACTGAAGAGTAGTTGCAACTCCACACTGTGTATAAACTAATCAGCACTAGTTAGCCTAATTAGCAGGCTAGCTGACAGGCAGTACTTTTTTTTTTTTCCAACTTTATTGAAAACATTTAAGTATACAGTACAAAAATTTGAATGAACAACAAGATGTCAAAAGGGAAAAAGCATTTGAACATATAAGTTTAAGAAAATAATGAAAGATACAAAGCATAATATACAAATAATAGTTTAAAAAACTAAATAAATAAATAAAAAATAACAGATCTAACAAACAGAAATAAATAAATACAACAGAGAGTTCAGTCAATATTAAATAATTGTTTATAAATAGCCAGGGTGTTAGAGCTTTTTTTTTTTTATTATGGATAAATTCTAAAGATTTAATATAATTTTCAAAATCCAATAGGAAGATTTTAAAATTTTGGTGTGTTTTAGTATATTTATTTTTATGTGTATGAAATTTTCCAAATAAGATGAACAAATTTACAACAAATTCTAAATTGTGAATATCATGTTTAAAATATGTAATTACATTTTTGGATGTTATAGTTATCTTATTATTACTTTTAGTTATGATGTATTTTTCAAATTTGGACTTGAAATTAAAAGAATGTTAGCTTTGTTGCGTTTTTTTTTTTTTTTAAACAACTTTATTAGCTGACAGGCAGTACATCTTAACCTACTTGTTAAGCTGTGATGTCATTTCCTGTCTCTAGGTCCACTTATGTCAATCTGATGCACATCCAGTTGTCATTTTACCACTCCCACCTCCAACTGGTACAGAACGCAGCAGCTAGGCTTCTCACTGGTTTTAACAGGCGACATCACATCACCCCTGTCCTGGCATCCCTCCATTGGCTCCCTGTGTGTTTTAGAATTAATTTTAAGATTTTACTGATCATGTTTAAAGCCCAAACGGGTCTGGCCCCCAGCTATATAGATGAGATGCTAGTTGACTACGAGCCAGTACGCAGCCTTAGATCCTCGGGCAGAGGGCTCCTGGCTGTTCCAAAGTCGAGGCTTAAATCTAAAGGTGACCGGGCCTTTTCATCAGGGCCCCTCGATTTTGGAACGGCCTGCCCGAGGACATACGGCTTGTGGAATCAGTAACATCTTTTAAATCACTTCTTAAAACACATTTTTATAGACTTGCTTTTATGTGATGTCTGTCCCTTTTTAATTTTTTAATTTAAATTTTTAAATTAGATCTTTATCCTGTTTGATTATTATTTTATATTGTCATACATGATGTTGTTTTATCTCATTTATTCATTTTTGCATTGATTTAACAGCATCATGTTACGTTATCCCTGCCCTCTTTACTCCAATTCACTTAATTTATTCAAAGTGCCATATTTTTTGCATTTGTTATACACATCTCTCTTATTGTGTTGCTTCTGTTTTAGTGTTTTTACTTGCTTCTTGTATCCTGCTGTTGTGCCCTCTGTCAAAGCACTTTGTGAACTTTGTTTTTAAAGGTGCTGTACAAATCAAGACAGTATTATTACTATTATTATTACTTGACATGTGATGATTTACCAGAGAGCAAAGAAAAGAGAAAGTGGAGGAAGGTGATGTGTAAACTTACAATTCTTAACCTGTTAACTTGTGCTATTTTTTTCCAGTAGGAATCATTTTAACCCTTTCATGCATTAATTGTGAGAACCTTAGTCAAGATTTTTTTCTTCAGTGTTTTTATCCCTCCTTTGGCATGAAAAAAACAATGCGATCAAGTTGTTTTTTTTTTCTGTGGAGTTACAAAAATATCCATGCATTTAATTTTTGAAGTAAAGAAACGTGTTTAAAACCCAATATCAGAGAGGGATATGAAAACAATGAATTAAAAACATGTTTAATGCTGCTAATCTGATGTCTTCTCACATTTTAACATATTCTAATGCTATTAATTCCTCACTTCATCGAGATAATGTGCAAAAAAAAAACCTTCTTGTCTAGCAAATAACATTGATTTACACTCAAACATGTTAGTGCAGATCAGGTTTATCAAGAACAGCAAAGTTACAGTAATGGTATGAATATCAGGATATGAGATGATGTATAAGTGTCCACTGTGTTGGCTGATACGGAACTAAAACAACTAAACCCATTAATATATAAGAGAACAGCTGGAGAAGAACTGTCCACTGGAGTGATTTATGCATGAAAGGGTTAATGTAACACGTCACAATGGATTAGCCGATAACAGAAGCATCATTCATATAATGTGCCAAGCTATGATCCAAGAACTTCATAATGCAACCTTTATTTTTGCACCCCTTTAGTTCATTGAGTGAGTTTTAGTGCTGGTGAAATAATACTTGCACTGTTGGATTTGCTTAGTGGTGTTGCATTGATCTGTTGTTTTATTAAATTATTCACTACACATGCTGGTCTCAGACTGTTCGATTGTGTTTGATATTTGCCAGTGCTTGTTGAAAGTGCTTGTTCTGTTTTCCAAAAAATGGTTTTGTTGAGGTTTAAGCTAATGTTCTTCAGTGTGGATGTAAAGAATGTGTATATACCTACAAGAGTAGCATAGCATTACCATGGCAACAGAGACTGTACAGCGACTGCCTCTGGTACAAGTTACAATTCTAACGTTTGCTGATTAACCCATAAAGACCCAAACACCCATTGGTGACCAAAACCAGCTACTGATCTAAAATGTTAAATAATTGTTGACCTGCTAATCCTATCGATACCTGTAAATAATTGGTGTAAAATCCAGTTTATCATCCTTTCATGGTCGTCAGATATGACCCATTTGGAATGTGCAAATGAGGCTCCGAAGTGAACATGGAAACACCGTCATATTCTACAACATTGATTCACCAGTAAAACTCATGGAGTTTGATAAATGACAGTGGATGGAGACACTTGTTTTATATTCAGTTAATGATATTTGCCAGTAAAGTCACTTTTGCTTCAGTTTTCTTTATTTCTAACATAACAACCCTCAACTTTATTCTGAGCTTTTTAAAACACATACATGATCAGTAAATTAAGTACAGGAAAGTGCCTGATTTTCACATAAAAATGCAAAATGCAGAAGATAATATTATAATAAATGATGATAAAACACTTGAGAAAGGCTGAATAAAGAGAAAAAATTATTTTTGTCATTGCTACAAAAGCAGCACTGGGACTTTTATGAGGCATTCCACATCTTCATGTTTGGTTTTCCATCATCAGCCCTGTAGCTATGTGTGTCGTCCAGTTCAGCAGAATGTAAATAAAGTAACAATTTATGCTAGTAATGCACTGCTGTAAGCAGACCAGGCATTACCAATGTGATTATAATGGAAGTCTATGGTACAAATCAATTAATAATCCCACACACAGTCAAAATACAGTGGATATGGATGAAAATCAGAAATTCCAAAATTCATTGAAAAATACACTTCCACACCAATTGTCATCGTTAGGGAACAAATCACACCCAAAATGATCTCAATAAGTGCACCTCACAACTACAAAAATTTTCTTGATGGGTCATACAGGTTAAACAGTATTTAAGGAAAAATGCAGTAATCCTTATTTGAGTTAAACTGATGCCTCACTAAAGAAAGAATTTATAGTGAACATTTGTTAGACCTGGATGTGAATTGCATAGTACCATGACATCAAACTTAACGCTAGCATTATTTTTATTTGCACCAAAAGGCCACAAGACAAAATTGTCTAACAAAAACCAAAACTATTGCTTTGTAGCTACCAGGTTCTTAACAGGTAATTAATACATTTAATTAATTGTATTTTAAAATTTATTTATTTATTCATTTATTTATTTGTTTGTTTGTTCGTTCGTTCGTTCATCTTTGATATCATTTTCATGTTGTTGAGTCTTTTAGATTGTTCTGGTTTTGTTGTGTCTTTCACATAATTTTCATTATATGGCATTGTTTATGTAATTTGTCTGAATATGTTGCATTTATCCTGTTAAATTAAATTAAATGTTTGTCATATTCCTCTTTTTTTGTCATGTGCGATGTTCACTGATGGATACCCATGAGTTCAGGTTCTTAAAGTCTTACCAGCCCATCCATTTAGATTGAGTTCAGTTGTGATCTTTTGAAGTAATGGTGCAAAAATGAAATAATCTGTCTCCTCTGAAATCATTAAAACATTCTGGTAATTAAAACATAGCGAGGGAGTTAAAGTAATGGGTATAAATAAGCACCTATGTGTAAATACCTGCAGGCTCTATTTAAATACAATATCTATGTGTCTGTGCTTCATTACTGCCCAACTCTACTGATCCTCCGTCAGCCATGCCAGGTCAGGCCCACATCCCTCTGCTTTAAATGAATAGAAGCAGCAGACTTCTTGAGAACGCTAATTTAATTGAGACGCTCTGCACTGCTGAATGGCATCATTTGCATATTCCAGATATAAAGAGGCAGGGAATAAAATTGAGAAATAGCCTTCTGTTGGTTAATTAGGAAAAAAAGAAAACAATGGCGAACTAGAATGACATTGCTGTTTGACAGTGTTTCCAAAACCATTTGTACTATTTAAACTCAAACGTGACCTGAGTTTGAAAGAAATACCTTCAACAGTTCAATTCTCTCAGACTTCTATTGTACAAGGAACACTGAAGACAACCAGGAAACTAATACAATTGAGTAATTGACAGCATATCCAAGACAGAGAGCATGTGTCCAAATATATCTGGCAACGCTCCCTGTGTTGTTGATACAGTAGCGTTGGATATTCGCTTCCCTGCCAAGAGGAACTCATGCATAAACAACACTGTCATATTTATATAGACATCCCCACGGAGTCCTTCCACTATTGTGCTGTTATACTAACTACCTCTGCCGAGGGAACATGACAGTATCGCCACAACACATGTTCTTAAGTGATTAAAATTCACTCTCCCCTTGTAGGCCTCTCTTATCGGGGAGTATTTTTGGTGTTTCTCAGCTGCAGTCAGGGTCACTAGGGGCAGCTGGGGGAAGCAGATAAAAATTGTATTTTTCATTGCCATTGAGTTCGCGAGCGCACCTCTGTACGCGCACGTATCGGAGAATGTTTTTGAGGCTGTCCTCTGGAGTGCCGAGTTGATAAAAACAGATTCCCTCCATGGCACTTGAGTGTTATTATTCTCCCTTCTTTTTCCCCCCTATCTGAAGCCTATTGTTGGAACACTGGGTGGTTATTGGGTTTTGTCAAGAGACGAGAGCAACGAAGGGGAGGGTGGGGGACAAGCTTTATGCCCTCATTCTTTGCTCCAGTGCCATGGAGCAAAACAAACCCACATATAGCCTCCGCTGACACCTTATAGGCTTCAGATTCTCAAAGCAGCTCTCTGAAATGATAACAGACATTTCTTTGGGTAAAACATTGGGGGAAGAAGATTTATTTCTGTGCCAGGGTGCTCTGTAATTGAATAAACTGCAGAAAAATTATATTTTCCCTGTGTTCACTGCCATACCTTGTCGTAGCCAGTTAAAATCACACCTGGAATTATTTCAGAGGGAAAATATTAACCTTACACCACCTTTGAGGCAGGGAGGTATGTGCAAACCTTTGATGAAGTATGACTCCGAGTTGGATTATTTCACAAGACAAGAAACTGGGGAAAGTGTGGGAGTTTACGGTTCAGCATTTTATAAATTATTTTAGATTTTGCTCACATCTGACTCAAATATAGGCTGCATATTTGTTTCACACCACATCTTTACTCCTTACATATGTGTCTTCTCAGTTATTCCAGGGTAATGTTTTCAAGTGAGACAGAGATGCTCTAAAAATGTATATACTTAAAATCCAGTGATGGCACTTGACCTTGTAAACTTTTCCAGCTTGCAGCCAAGTAAAGTTTCACTTCCGCTCCAAGCTCTGCAATCTAATGAGGGTTTGTAGAGAGAAATGCGCTAGCTATCTTCAGGGCCTTGTTGTGAAATTAAAGGTCATTCTCACTGGATGAGCAACCCTGATACCTCCTATCTCGCTTCTGGTTGGCCAACGGGGAAATCAAACGCTATTAGACCACAGAAGCGTCCTTTATCATTGCGGTCATTATCATCAGAATCATCACCCTGGCCACGAAGCATCATTTAGCCTGCCCATTTAACTTCTCACCAGCCGTGTGTCAAACATATCCACTAGTGACAATGTGTCCGGCAATATTGGGAGCTGCAGGGAATTATGCAGGAAAGAAAGCAATTAGTGAGCCGGAAAAGGATGAGGATTCAAAGACAGGGCGTGTACAGTTATAGAACAAGGAGAAAGGGGAGATAGAAGTTAGAGAGCTGAATTACTTATTAATGCCACTAATGAGGGCAACGCAGTAGGTTTGAGATGGAGCGAGATAATGTACCTGCTGCTGTATAATGGCAGAAAATACTTATAAGAGAATCCCTGCTTACACCAGAAAGGATCCAAAATTGCTGAGAGGATGTCTAATACATTAAAGTGTATGTAGTGGGGAAGCTTTTGTTGCCTTGGCAAGCTCAGTGGGAGTATCTCTGTACATGCAGTGTCCATACTGGTCTAATGATGGCTGCTGCTAATCACCTCTGTAGTCTGTCTGTGTATCTGTCTTAGAAGTTATATGGCGCTAGGAACCCATCTTAGAATAGAACATTTTCAATTGCATTCATACATGGGACGCAGTGATTCTTTAGACCACAATTAGATTTGGTTATGGGACACTGACCACTGCATAATATACACCACACAGAGGTTAATGAATTTTTTTCCTCAAGCCCCCTGATCTGCCTTGGCGGAGGTCTGCGCTGTGTTTTCTAGAAAAGCACTCGGAGAGTGCAGACCTCCGCCAAGGCAGATCAGCCCCCCCCCCCCCCCCCCCCCCACACACACACACACACACACCCCTGATCACCACCAAAATTTAATCATTTGTTCCTTGTGCCAGTATCAACATTTCCTGAAATTTTCATTCCAATCTGGGGCACTGATCTGCCTTGGCGGAGGTCTGTGCTCTCTGAGTGCTTCTAGTTTTAAGTGTGATGAGATATTTTGATTAGAAATGAGAAAAATACACTTGGTAAGATCTTGGATTTTTTTTTAGATCCCAAATATTCTCAGTGGAGCTCAGATGTGGACTCTATGGTGACCAGTCCATGTGTGAAAATGATGTCTCATGCCTCTGAACCACACTTTTACAATTTCAGTCTGAATCCTGGTTTTGTCATCTTGGAATATGAGTGTGATATCAGAGAAGATACAAATCCACTGATGTTCAGAGCTGGTCATTCAGTGTATTCAAGTTCAGCTGACCTCATTTTATGGACACGTACGTAACGTTGCAGATCCACCCAGATCATAACATTGACCCCCCCAGGCTTGTACTGCAGGAAGTAGGCATGATGGGTAATCACTTCATCTACCTCTCCTCTCAGCCTCATGAGACCATCACTCTGGAACAGGGTCAATCTGGACTCATCAGATCTCTTTTTCCATTGAAACACAGTCCAATCTTCATTCTCTCCATCAAACTGAAGGATGCTGAAGAAACGAAAACTCAGTCACTGCTCTTGCCTATTTACTTAGTGAAATCCAGATAGATTTTTTTGGACAGGCAGTGTAGTTATTTTCACTTTTAGGCATATGCATAGATTGCATTAAACATACACTAGAAGACGCCATTGGAAATTATTTTTATTGTAAAATTGTTAGAGTTAAGACCTGTTTCATAGTGAACAGAAACATATTTCAATTTGAATAATCTTAATACCACTTAAACAGAGGGTTATAACTGGATTTGGACTCAAGCAGACAGCCTTTATACTAATGAAATAATTGAACTTAATACCTTCAGCCTTTACTGGCTTCAAAATTATGAACTTACTCCTTTATGTTCAAATCACTGTCAGACAGTGCTGAATAAATAACATCTGAAGAACTGTCACAGCATTGCAGAACACATCAGTGAAATTAAATGTATTACTTTAAAAAACTAAAAAGGCGTCTTCACAGTCACCAGTTAGTTGGATAATAAACCACACTAAGCAGACGAAGGAACAGTTTAGTATTGAGTGAAGTGATATGTCACAATAATACCGATTTTTTTTTTTACTGCTAACACGAGTGTGGATATCAAATACACTTGCTTGTTTCAAAATGTTGCAAAATAGCTTACAAAACCATAGATATGCTAAGCTTTTGTTGTGTCTTGCCTTTAGCCATTGGTTGCATACACCACATTTGGTCATTAGTAAATCTTGGTAAATCTAAAGCCACTTTTACACAGATCCCAGAAAAAAAAGGCAAGATGGTGATTCCACCTTTTTTCCACCTTTGGCCCATTTCCACAGCCAAGCCCAAGGAGTAACAGAGATGAAATAGGCTGGACTTTTGTACAGTGGACCTGCATTCTGGAATCAAAGGGGCATTGACAAGCACAGCGTATAGTGTGTATATGGAAACACTGGCATGGATTTTGCGGCAGCCTCCCCGGATGCCATGGCTACACACCACAAGTTAAAATAGCATGTAGCCACTGCACCATGCTAGTGCCTCCATATGCGTCCAATGTCTGTTAAGCGTGGGGGTCGCTGTCATCAAAACATCACACCTTGGTTGTGGAATGAGAGGTGTTTGTTTTACATAGCGTTCTGGAATTACGATTCCACCTTTATCATGGCTCTGTTACGACCTCCAGAGGCGTTACAAAGTCGCGATAAAGATGGAACCAAATGATCCCACCATTTCATTTACCCAGACGCCGTTCCAGAATAAAGGTGAAATATTCCAGTAACAGAAGTGCTGTGTAAAAGGGGCTTAAGTGAGGAGTGCCTAGTATACTATAGTAAAACAATCAAGGCTTAACAATAGCATGTTTCCAGTTATTTGGCTCTCAGGTTTAGTAAAGAGTCAGGAGAAGACTTTTATATTGAATGACAAAAAACTTTGGGTTTTGGTATAGGCTTTCAGCACTACTAGGAGACATCTAATTAAAGTAAAACAAATAAGTAATTACTTCTGCTGTCAAGTAAAAATGACACATGATATGTAATGTATAATATTTTAAAATAACTTGCGCCAACAATAGATTTCATAATTTCAGAACAGTTTTCATAATGAATACCATCAATCTGAGAGGGCTGCAGTTTTCAGTTCTTTAATGGCATTATCCTGCCAAAGCATGAATATTACAAAGCACAATCTCAGTAAAAGGCATTCACAGTTCATTCTTAGTACCTAATCAGAAGCAGAGCTAACTAAAAAAAAAGATGGTCCCGGTAGGTACAACAGTCATTAAAAGTTTGGAGTCTTCTCTCATGATGTGTTCCCAGGATCTAGGATGACAGAGAATATGCTGGTGTATATTTTTTCTTAAGTGGAGGAGGCCTGGGAGAGGAGAGCAGAGTTAACAGCGAGAAGCTTTCAGCAGTTCAAGCGCTGCTCAGATCAAGATTTTAAAGAAGCGCCCACTCTGCCTCCCCTCACTCCTATTTAAGAAGGGCAGCTTTGCCAAAGAGTTTTGTGAGACGTCTTGTCTTTTTATCAGTGGTTGAAAAGCCCCTGTGTTTGCTCGCAGCATGACTGGTGCTAATTAGTTTAGCACACATATTACCCACGAGGCTTGTGAACCTCTGCTCCCCACCCACTGGGAAGTTGACCAAAGATGAAATAATAATAGGATGATGAGGAAAACAGGGGCACCCAAGTGAATGAATAATAACACGAAGAAAAGATTGATATGGTTTTTTACTTGTTTCCACTTAACACCTAACCTGATTTTCATTTTTGTCCTTAATCATTGTGTTCTACCAGCAGAGATATAATATAAAAACATTGTTTTTTAACAACTCACTGAAAAGAAGAGGCTGTTGCTGAAAATATCAAATAGTTGTAGTAGTTTAAGTTTTAGCAAGGTCATCCAAGGTTTCATAAAAAAACAAAACAAAAAAAAAAAAACAATCATGAATACTATTTGATTGATAATGAAACTATCAAGAAAAAAGTAGCACTTTGTAGCATTCATTACTGTATTATTATGCATGTTTTACAGTTCCACTTTATGAACTGTTAATAGAAATTGCAGCATTTTGGAAATATTTCTTGCTTTAAGTGGTTGCTGAATAAGATTGAGGAAGAAAATTTGTGATTTGTGAATGCAGATGGCACCCTTATTGTTTGAGAGCACAGACGGCACCCTTTTGTTTCATGTCCCCTGTTGAGCTAACCTCTTTAGCATTAACCAGTGATGTTTTGATTATATGTTAAGATGCCTCCACCAGGTCTGAGAGACCTACCCTCCCTTCCCTTGGTGTGAACCCCCCCCTTCCTGGAGTGCGACCCCCCTCCCCTTTCCCCTGAATGTAAATTTTCTTGTCTCCTTCCTAAAGTACAACCCCCTTTTCTTTATTACTTTGTTTGTCTTTTGTTTTCTATTGACTGCTTTGAAGTAACTGTATAAATACCATCTGAAAACATAGATTCGGGGTCAGACTACTGAAACAGACTCTGTCTGCATCGGTACTCTCACCGTGCTCCGGAACACTAAATAAAGCTACACTCATCGCAGCAAACTTTGAACCACGTTTTGTGATTTTTCTTCAACAAGATACATTAACTATCTATTAAACTGATTAATTCTAATCTGTTCATGCACTTCTCTCACATGACCTCAACCTTATGCTACCAAAATTTGATTGCTACCAACTTTGAAGGAATTCCCTCAAAGCATTTCTGATATTTTAATATAAAAACCGACAGTCACAAAGTCATCACGACTCATCATGACCTCTGGCTGGCACAATCTTTCCTTTTGATTGCAAAATTCCAGTGAGTTTGATGACATCTGTCAAACTATACCTGAGTTAGAGGATGGACTAAAGTACAAGGACTTCAGTTCCAAAATGAAGCCGATGCAAACATATTGTGATGGTTGATAGGGTTGTGTCCAATACGCCCTGATTCCCATAGACTTCTGTCGAACTTCCCTCTAAAAATAAAAAATCTGTTTTTTTTTTGTTTTTTTTTCTAATGCCAGAGGTCCAGAATGTTGGTGTTATGACTGTAATGATCAATACAGATTGGTTTGAATCTTTTATTTTTTTGGTCTGTCTGTTTTTTGTACTTGTGTGTATATGTTTTCTTCTTTTGGTGTTCTGTTTGCCCATTTGATACATGAGTGTTTATACGAATGTGTTTGAGGAGATGCCACCTGGATGGGGTGGGGGGGCACATTCACAAGTTTTGTAAGAAATGCTTTGATGATGTCAATTATTGATCTCGAAAAATGATGAATAAAGTTGTAAAAAAACAAACAAACAAACAAAATAAATAATAATAAATCTTTTTTTTTTTTCCTGGAGTTATTCTGGTCACACATATGCTACTTAATAAGTGTACTGCTGGTCCATCTTTAAATGTTTCCTCCTTTAATCAGATCTCACCAGACGGCTTCAACATCTGCCTAGTTAGACTATGTTTGACAGCTGGCTCACTCAGGAGCATCGGAATTTCATAGATTTTGCTCCAGTTTAGTTGCGGTTAGCTGTTTACACCAACAAGATATTAGGCCATAAAATGACTTGGTGAAATTTACTGATTTACCAAGTTAGTAAGCTAGTATTTAGCTCAAACACGACCCCTTGCAGATGACTCTGACCATTATTTTTTGCCAGATCCACCCCCTTTGCCCAAATACAGTCACTTTTAACACCAAAAAGCCAACATGGTGGCAACCAAAACACAAACAACGAGCTTCAAAACAGAAACCAATAGATATGATAGTTCCTCTGTCCATAAATTCTACACATTCTATGGGTCAAATAGATGGGTAAACCTTCTCAGAGAGATGCATCAGTATAGGTATCAAAAAAGGTAATGAATTTAATGAGAAAAGGAAACACTCTTTAACTAACCAACTGATCAGCTGTTTGTGCTTCTACAGAGGAGGAACAGGGAAAAGCTGTTTCTAACATCTTCAATATTCTCATAAAGTACAATAGTAAGGCATATAATAGTAAGAGGTACACGTACATGACTGATGAGGTGACCATATTTGCGTCCATGTAAGTAACATAATGCACTTTTTCTTCTTCCACTTTGTTCCTTCCTCCTCAAGCTGTAACCTCTAGGACAGTGTTTTTCAACCTTGGGCTTGGGACCCCACATGGGGTCGCCTGGATTTCAAATGGGGTTGCGTGAAATTTCTAGGAATTGCAAAAAAATAAAATAAAATAAAATAAAAAACTAAAATGGTGAGTTGAGAGAAACAATCACAGTAAAAGACATGACAAACTGTGAAGCTGAAGCTGCAGCTCTTTCATAATTCATAGTGTGACTTATTGTTTTTTTAGTATTATTTGTCAGCCTTGTAAAATCCAAGCTGGACTGACTGTACATATCCTGACCAAGGAAAATAAAATTCTCACTTACATACATTATATAGGCTAAATGTAATCTAAAATTAACGTTTATTTACGACATAATATAGCAAACTATTACATGATCAAAAACAAATGAATTTTAGCGAGAAAAAAAAAAAGTCTCCTTTTGAATGTCTGGGGTCACCAGAAGTTTGTGATTTTGAAATGGGGTCACGAGCCAAAAAAGGCAGGGAACCAGTGCTCTAGGACCAAAAATCATTGGGGTTGGTGTTTTTAGTAAGTCCGCAGTATTTATAGCCTGGATAGTTTATGTAGTTTCACCTTTACCCTTGGCTCCACCCTCTTGTTTAATTAGGGTCACTAGACATACATTATGTAACCAACACATCATGTAACAACACTTTGCAGCCTTTTTTATTCATTCCAAACCAGATAATGGAAATTCACTTAATACACATGTTCTGTTTTACGTCATTGAAAATTACACTACAGATCTGCTTGACAGCTATATGGAAATCACCATCACCCTGTTGCCTCAGAAACAGCACTAATTCCATTGTTTTGTCCAGCCTTGTTATCTCTGGTATTCAAATGCAGCACCTCTCAGGAGAAGAGGCATCCTTGATTCAGGCTGATCTTTGTATAACCCGCAAGGCTGAAGTTCTGGTTGTCCATGCCAGTTGCCTAGGTGGGGTATTGGTTATATTGCTAACCTCCTCTTTTCCATATTAACATCAAGGGCTTTTTCCTATATGTGCCCAAGGGAACTTGGGGGTTGAGGGCTGGACATGAAGGCAAATACAAAATAATTCCCTCTGAAATGCCAGAATTAATCAGCGTCTGCTTGGGATGCAAGTTAACAAGCTATCAAACATCAGGCACCCTCAGCTGCTGTGAGCCTCTGCTTAATAAAAAGGATGGATGGAGAGAGATGGAGAACGGTTTGAGGCATTTTCAGGTCAGGGGAGTAAGAAAAGGCAGGCATGTAAGGGCCTGGGAGCAGCAGGGGGCTACCTGGTAATTGGGATGGAGATGTAGTTAAAGTGATGGGCGGCGGGGTTCAGGGAGGAGTGGACAGGCAAAGGAAATGAAGGTTGGGATGTGAAGGAAAGGGAGGAAAACAGGAGGGATTCTGAGACAAAGGGAAGGCAAATGAAGGGTCTGTGAAGGTGGTTAGACCCCAGGCAACTGAAGACTTCTGCTGAGCAGTTTGAGTCGAAACTTGATGGAAAAATGAAGGAAGGAAGGAAGGAAGGAACGAAGGAAGCGGGGGTAGGGGGGGTTGTTCCTCAGAGTGGAACGACATTGGAAGAGCAATTTCATTATGGTGCACCAGGATGAGAGAGGAGATAGTAGTTTTTGTGCACACACAAAACTCGAGGGAGGGGGGGGGGGGGGTGGCGGTGGTGGCAAAATGAAAGGAGAGATTGGACCAGGTGACGTGTTTGGAACAGGTAGGCCAAGAGGGGTGTTTTAGATTGAGGTATGAGAAAAATTAAAGGCAGACGAAGATGGTAGGATAAGAGGAAGATTGCTGGTTTTGAGTTAGATTTGGCAATGTAATCACAAGTGGGGGGTGGGGGGGGGGTGTCAGGGAGGGGCTGGAGGAGACGGGTGAGGGTTGAGTGCGGCGCTCTTGGGCGGGAGAGGGATGGGAAACAGGAGACGAGAATGCGAAGTAATGACAGCTGGGTGGAGGTAGAAGAGACGCAATTACACAAGCAGGAAGGGATTCAGGTGGTGAGAAATGTTGCCTGGAAGCTTCGGAATGAAAGATTTAGAAGCAGGGGGGATGAGGGCGGGCTAGAGGGAATCTGCTCACGCCATTCATCCACAGTCACATGCACTTTTAAATAAGATTTGCCTCTATTCACCAGAGGTCCTGGCGCCCTTGATCAAGGCTAAAATAGCTTAATACATGCATGTTAATTACCCAGAGATTATTCATTCAGTACCCTCCGTCTGCACCAAATGAATGCATATATTTGGCTCGTGTCAATGCGGAGACAAATAGAACACTCCCTTGCATGCACACACACTTGCTTCTCACTCAGCCATGCTAACATTGTGGTAGAAAAGCCTATTACTAGCCTTCACCAGCAGCTTATCCCTCACCATTGCAGGGAAGATTTTGGCCCGAGTAAACATGAATAGCTTCTTTGCTCCGGAAAATGAGAGATGCTAAATCCGCAACCATAACCCACTTCGTGCCTGTGTACAACAGAGGGAACTGGAAGAGCTCAATATGGGCAATTTCAACAAACAAGTAAACAAAAAGCCCTGGCATCCCCTCTCATCCAGGCCATAACACCATTTGTTTGACATTACAGCGGTCGTAGATGTGATGGATATGTCCAGTCAGAGCAGGTTTTAACAGGGATTATTATACCTAAGTTAAAAACGAGGGATAGATGCCTTTTGTGATTTGTATCTGCATGCAAAAGGGGAAGCGAAGAGCTTTGGATTTGCTCCAAAATGGGCGCCTTATCGCCTCCAGAGCTTAACTGCATCTCTATTCTTGTCACTATCTCTTAGGTCTAGCTTTTTTCCATATCATGTCTATCTTAAAAGTCTTTCACTGGGGCTCTCATTTTGTCCAAAGTAAAATTGCTTATAAATCCATATAGACCAAATGAGATATTTCAGAACAGAGAGAAAATAAATGTTCCTCATTTGCAAGTTTTAAAGGTGAGGATGAACTTGATGAACAAAACATGTGTTCTGCAATTTTCATACTTTGTCTACTGGTTGCAATAGTTTTATGATGATTACTGCTCACAGTGACATGCACTTATGATTATCTGTACATCTGTCATTGCCAACAAGTCCAATGGAAAGATCTGTACAAAACACTGTCGGTACCTGATTCTTCTGTGCTGAACTGAAGCAACATTTTTAACAAACCAGATCCAAAGTGTAATAACAGCATGTTTAATAATGCCACTTTTTCTAGCAGAGGAGTCTTGCCTGACAGTCCGCAAAGACAGTACAGAGTTCCAGTCTTTTGGAGCCATTTTTAAAGCTTTCTGTGAAGTCTTTTCTTCCTTCCTTCCTGTGTTTTTGATGATTTTCAGACACTGGTGGAACTCCACGGCAAAGATGAATAATCAAAACTCGGTAAGTAATACTGTTTAGCAGAATGAATTCAGTGCTTGTTAGTCTTAACGTAAGATTTGTCAACAAAAATAACAGACAAAATCAGTGGACTGATGATAACTGGGAGGAACAAATTACAGGAGAGATCAGAACACTCTGTTGCATGTAGTAATCGACACATATTTAAGCACTGATTTAGAAACCGTTTATGGAAATGCCAAAAGTAAAAAACATAAAATGCAAAATGAAAATGAAAAGTTTGATATTTTTATTAATTGGTTAATGTGCTTAATGAGAAATTTAACCCATAAAGACCCAAACACCCACTGGCGACCAAAATCATTCACTGATATTAAAAGTTAAATCACTGCTGATCCACTAATCCTATCAATACATGTAAATAATTGGTGTAACATGCAGTTTTTCTTTTCATGGTCATCAGATATGACCTATTTGAACGTTCAGAGGCTCTGTAGTGAACAAGAAAACACTGTCATCTTCTACAACATTGATTCACCAGTAAAACCCATGGAGTTGGATCAATGACAGTGGATGGACACACTTGTTTTATGTTCAGTTAATGATATATTTGCTGATAAAGTAACTTTTTCTTCAGTTTTCTTTATTTCTAACAAAATAACCCTCAACTTTATTCTGAGCTTTTATAAACACATACGTGATCAGTAAATTAAATACAGGAAAGTGTCTGATTTTCACATAAAAATACAAAATGCAGAAGATAATATTATAATAAATGATGATAAAACACTTAAGAAAGGTTAAATATGTGAAATATTTTGCTGAAAAGTCACTTTTTCCTCCATTTTCTCTGTTTTTGGTATAATAACCTTCAACTTTAAATTGACCTTTAATGGACATCATGTATCATTAAGAGAACCATGATCAGTGAATGCAGAAAAATACCTGAATTTCACTTAAGAATGCAAAATACAGACCATATTATTAGAATAAATGGTGATAAGTCATTTAAGAGAAGTTGAAAAACAACAGAAAAATCCTTTAGGAACTACCACAACAATAGTACTGAGTCTTTATGGCAAGGAAAGACAAGTTTATTTGTATAGCACATTTCATGTACAGGACAATTCAAAGTGCTTCGCATAAAACATAAAACCATAACAGGAGAGGCATAAAAATACATTTAAGATGAGAGAAAGTTAAAATATAAAAACATTAAAATTAAAATAGACATTAAAGTCATCAGCAGTAAAATGTGATTTTAAGGTTCATTTGAAAGACATGATTTAAGATTTTAAAGGAAAGCTGCAGTAAACAATAATGTTTCCAAGCCTGATTTAAATGAGCTGACAGTTTGAGCAGATCTCAAGTATTCAGGAACTTTGTTCCACAGGTGAGGAGCAGAAGAACTGAAAGCTGCTTCACTTTGTTTGGTTAAGTGCCTTCCATAAATAACTTGTATTGGGGTGGATGTTTTACTTCATATCATCAGCTGGTGATCCATCATCTTCCTGAAGTTTCCCATAAAGCACAGCGAGTCGAACAACAGGTACTGTGAAACGATGAGGAGACCATCCATGAAAATGACACAGTTCCCATTTATGACCTGTAATAAACCAACTTTATCTTAATACTTGGTCTGTTAATTGGATACATTAATGTTCACATTAATTTGATAATGCATTACATGATGTACCAGCTAGACTCCACTCCTCCATAAACAAAAATGGCCTCTTTGTGACACTCAACTATACACTCAATAATGACCAAGTTATGGCATGTTATCTGATAAAAATGGTACAAATTAAGCACATTTATGTAAATGGAGGAGAAATCAACATTTTCCAGGAGAAAGTTTCCAGGTAAAAACAGGCTTCTGTGTTTCCCTCCCTCATATCAGTACCAGCTTTAATATTTTACAAGGCTGGTTAAAAAACAGACTGTGGAGAGTCTCATTTTAGTTCAGGGGTCACATTAAACCCAATTTGATCTGAAGCGAGTTGGACTAGTAATTATTCCTGTTTGTCACTCACACAAGTACATTACATACAACTTACAGATCACGGTGGATGTACACAGACACAAAACATTTAGTAACAGGCATACTATTATTATATTAATATTCCACTTATTTTTAAAATAAGACATTTCAGGCTGTTTTTTTTTTTCTTTTTTTTTGTAAAAGGACAGTTTTTTTTTGTGAAACGAAAACATTTTCATCATGTAACTTTACTTTTTACATACTGAAAAAGAGCACAGTTTGTCCTTATTTTTGGATCAATGTGCTATTACGTTACATGTCTGATCAACTTCAGATCTAATTGGGCTGTATGTTGTCCCTGAACTAAAAGGAATTTGACAACTTTTGGCATGACGGGGTGAAAGATTGAACTGAAATGCATGGAACTGAAGGGAGTAAATGGTTTTATTTAACAAAAGATACACGAGAACAAGAAAACAACAACAACAAAAACCCTATGGAGTGGAAACAGTCAGAGTCCACGGTGAGTCTGTGGTGGGCTGTGAAATAGTGGTGGCAGAAGCAGAATGTTCCAGCACCACACCTGAGCAGAGGAGCCACTTAAATAGACTCCTAATGGAGGTCTGACTCTGGTGTGGTGTAGCAGGTGAAGACAACTGGTTTAAGGGAGGGGTCTGTGACAACACAGAATTGCACCCTGACAACTTTGACTGTTAATAGTCATTCATTTTCTGAACCCGCTTTATCCTCACTAGGGTCACGGGGGACTGTTAATATCTTCAGTGTAATTTTTTTGCACCTCAAAAATTCATCTCATGGGTCTGATTGGAGCCTTTGGAGGGCCGGTTTTGGCCCACGGGCCACATGTTTGACACCTAGACAAGTTAGTTCAACTAGACCAGCTTTAATGACTAATTTACTGCTGTTAATACTATTACTATATTCATCACTTCTCTAACCATTTTTGTGCATAATGAAATTACTATTTACATTAGTTCAATTTGAGCTATAAATCCATTTAATTTCCTTAAGGGGATAAAGTTTTTCTCATCTCCTCTCATCAAACACAGGAAACATTTAACAGAATTAATTATTTAATTTGTGACACTTGTGGGTTTACACAAGGTTCCTGAATACACACTGTACCTCATTTATGATCAATGTACTGACAGATGTTTTGTGACTGCACTTGTTTTAATTGCTTTATGCGTGTGTCTGTGTTAATTGATTATTGTGTGAATTAGGGAAGAAAAAACATAGCATTTATTTTTCTGCTTCACCAACTTTGAAGAAGTGAAATAAGCGTACAAGGAAAAACACTCGGTGATATGTAAATAAAGACAAAGTCAACATCATTTACATTTCAACCTGATAAATATTAACAAATTGCTTACCGTACACATTCTGCCTCCTGGGCACTAGATTTAAATAGAGTAGGGGTGGCACCTCCTTTGGCCAGTTGGAGGTGTTGCATGGAAAAGGTGTGGCTGCAGCAGGAAACAGGAAGTAGTTCACCTGTTCAGTAAGCCTGATGATCTATTGTAATCTGTTAATTAGCCTCATCATAATCATTGCCTGTAAGTAATCATTTATTTCATTTGAGGTCATAATCGAGTATCAAGGAATATTTTTTTACTGATGGGATGTGTTTTTTCATTGTATTTGGTCAGTGTCAATTTCAGAGCTTTTCATGATCATGCCGTGGAAAGTTTTTCATACGTCATTTGATATGGTATAAACATGTAACAATATTGAACAGTTACTCTACGTCAGTGGTTCCCAACCTTTTTTTGCCCTCGTGACCACATTTTAACATCACAAATTTGTGGCGACCCCAGACATTCAAAACGGAGACATTTTTTTTGCTAAAATTAATTTGTTTTTGATCATGTAATAGTTTGCTATACTATGTTGCAAATAAACACTGATTTTAGACAACATTTAGTCTATATAATGTATATTATTATGGTCGGAGGCAGAAAACCAGGTGTAGATTACTGCACAAAGTGAGAATTTTATTTTCCTTGGTCAGGATATGTACAGTCAGTCCAGCTTGGATTTACAAGGCTGACAATTAATACTGAACAAACAAGAACTCAAACTATGAATTATGAAAGAGCTGCAGCATCTGAAACTGACTACTATGAACATTTGACAGATAAACAGTACCACAGTGCTTCAGTTTCAGCTTCAGTTTGTCATGTCTTTTATGTATTGAATGTCTCCCTCAACTCACCATATATCTTTATTAGTAAGTTTTAGATTTATCAATTACTAGAAATTTCAGGCGACCCCATTGGAATTCCAGGCAACCCCACAAGGGGTCCCGACCCCAAGGTTGAAACACACTGCTCTACGTTGTACATGTTCTGTAAAAGGACAGAATTAAGATTTTCTACACAGAAATGCTTATGTGTGTTCTCAGTTATTTTTCATATTAAAGCTGTTTATATTTTTATTACCTCTGCCAGGAGGTATTGTGATCACTTTGCTTTGTGTGTTTGCGTGTTTATTTGTTTGTTTGTTAGCAAGATAACTCAAAAAGTTATGGACAAAGTTTTCATGAAATTTTCAGGAAATGTTGATACTGGCACAAGGAACAAATTATTAAATATCGGGGGGGGGGGGGGGGCAGATCTGTCTTGGCAGAGGTCTGCGCTCTCCGAGTGCTTTTCTTGTCGTTTTTAGTTTTACTCCTTACCTGGGCCAACACCAGAATCTTCAATAAACAAAAAGCTTGAGGACTATATCCTGACTTCTGTATTGTCCATTGAGGGACTTTGGCTGGCTGTGTACTTTTGGATAAGCCCCACCATTAGGAGGACAGCACAATACATTTAGAAGTAAAGAGCTGTAGGAAAGACCTGCACACATGCTCAGTAAACACTGACGCTTGGTGCATTCAGGTGACATTTGAGCTTCAGACTTCAGCTTGATCTAGTGTGATTTTCCATTTGCAGACACTGCTCTCACAACATTGCACAAAAACTATTTTTTGTCGACTTGAATACAAAAACACTGACACTTACTTGAGATCCAAGAAATCCTTGAAACTTGTTCAGTAACAGAGCTGCAGAGGAGAACGTTGCACTAATACAATCATCTGCTCAACCTTCCTGTGCTCGTTGCTTGAAGTTCAACAGGCTGAACGAACAGAGCTCCATCATAAATAGAACACTGTGAGTCAGACATTGGCCCAAAGAGATGCTAATGGACATCTTGGTATGGCTGTTTGTTTTTTTTGTAGACTGTTTTGTGTTGTGTGATTGCATATACCTGCAAATATGTGCACACACAACACTGTAAACTGTAAAGTCTGAGCAGATGTTCCATCTGTTTGCATGTTTCACAGCAGATATTTGCTTTAACATGCATTTGTGTGTGTACTGTATGTGTTTGAGCTTATATGTGTGGAAGACAGCAGCTGTTGTGTGTGTGTGTGTGTGTGTGTGTGTGTGTGTGTGTGTGTGTGTGTGTGTGTGTGTGTGCGCTCTGTGGAATGACTATGCATGTGTTTGCTCAGTGTCTGGAAGATGGAGGGCTTCGGCTTTCATTTGGGCTTTTCGTTCCATGCTTGTCTTCAAGGCTGGAGGGGATATAGCCGTGCACTTGCCTTGACAAACATCAATTATTAAGAATCTGCTCAAAATGCTGACAGAACAAGCTGGTGAATAGACATATTCACTCGTCTTATTTATCAGAAGATATTTTCCAAGAATTCAAAGGCGGCTACTTACATTTTTCAACGCTATTCACTTAAAACTTTATTTTATCATTCGTTGTCAATTTGTCGGCTCCAAGAATCACACCAGTTCTCAGTTCTTAACTCCAGAGAGCCAGAAGCTATAATCAATTCTTTGTTATTAATATTTAATTCACTCTCAAAATAAAATATTCCTGTTAAATGCAAATTACTGAGAAAATCAACAAAATGTTACTACAATGGACATGGTTTTATATTTTTGCCATTTCTAAATCTTTTGACTTCCTTGAGCCGGTGTCAAGTGTATTATTCATCATTTCATTCAAAAAAGCTACTTGTCTTTGATATAATATAATGTCTGCATCAAACATTACTGATATGAACTTAACATCAACAGTGGAATAACTCCATAGTCATACAGGGAATTTTTTCAGTATTTTTTACTTTGCTGTTTCTTACATTTACTGCCTTGGCATCCATCATGTCAACCATTAGTTTGTGCACTGCTGTTTTCAAGTCTTGTTTTTTGGAAACTGAGTTAAAGACTGTGATGCTGGGGCAGAGTGACCCATCAAAACCATAGACCCTTAAGCAGAAGATGGTACTCTGGGGACTGATTTCCTCCCACCCTTCTTTAGAACACTAGAAACAGGTTCCAATAAGAGAAGTGAATGTGATTTACAGATTTAGACTGATTCTTTTGCCCCAAGTTATCCAAGTAAATACTGGAGCCCATTTTCCACAAGGAACATATCCTCGGACTATTCTGACATTAAAATTACATTTTTACATTTCTTCACTGCAACTCTTACTTTAATATGTGTGTTTTTATATTTTTGGGTTTTATGTGTTGTTTTCTTACTTGCTGTTTTTAATCATCTTTTACATGTTTCTTTTATAATGTTTTAAATGTGTTTCTTTTTCCCATGTTGTATTTCAATGTCCTGTGTGAAGCACCTTGAATTGCCTTGTTGCTGAAATGTGCTATATAAATAAACTTGCCTTGCCTTACCTTTTAAGATGCACAGATCAGGAGAAAATGGACTTTGAGGCCTTTCTCTGTCTCAGCAAACACTTGCACCACAAATCTCATCTGCACAAGGTAAAATCAAGTAAAACAAGTGATGAATATTAGAGCTGGGTGTATCGAACTAAGTATTGATAGTATCAATACTAAGGTGAGTCTCGGTATCAGATTGATACTAGCGTGATGGGATCGATACTTTTGTTGCAGTTTCTCTTCTATATGTCCTGCAACTTGAATTTCCTCACAGAGTTCATGCGAGCGCAAGTCCATGTCTGCCTGTGCAAACAGCGCACCTCTCGCTCTGCTCTCTCAGGCACACTTTGCCCCCCCCGACTCTGTTGGAGTGCGAAGAGTCAGAGCACTGACTGAGAACAGCCCGTGATGGTGGAGAGAAAGAGAAGCACAGGGAAACTGACTTTGTTACTTTATTACTGACTTTATTTTTCACAAATATGTGTGTAATGGAAAATATTTTCTGTTATGTTGTTGACATTTATATTTTTGTTACATTGTTGCTTTTATGTTTTTTTGCACTGGTGAGTTTTTCTTAATCTATTGTGTGTAGTGAAGGGTAAAAAGGGATTTTTTTTTTTTATACTGGTAAATTGTTTTCTATTGTAGTTAGTTACTAAAAAAAACATGTTTATTTGCCTAAAATCTTTGTCCTGTGATTTATCAATCATCATAATCAACTAACTAAAGGCAAAATCATAAATTATTCAATTATCATAACATTTCTAGTAAAAAAGTATCGGTATCGGCCTCTAATTTATTCTATGGAAGTACTATGGAGGACTTGGTTATACTCGTGGTTACAAGAAGGTTATGTCGCCATCTTGTTTTGGTCTGGGAGCCCATACAATAGTGTGTTGATATTAGTTAACCCAGTTTCTAACCAATGATGGTCCTGGTTGCATTCATCTTTGATAACAGTGACAATAATTTGATTTCTATGTACAAGTTTCATGTCGCTTTTCATATTCGCCCTCAAGTTCTTCAATGTCTCTCTTTCTCCTCTGCTCCTCTACCTCCACAGAGTGTGTTTTTCTACAAATAAGTGGTTCATTATAGCCATTAACCTGTCATCCTTTGTATTCTGGAAATACACCTCTCTTTCTATGGTGAAATAGACTGAGAGTTAACAACAAAAGGTCTATTTTGTGTACAGTTTTCATTACCACATAGCACTTTGGGTTGAAGGATTGCAGATCGACGGGTCATGTTGAGGAGGCACAGAATGCGAGCAGAGGTGGACACGTTCGGCATGTGCTCCCTGGGATACTGATTATTAGCTTGTGAAGAATGAAAACAAGGACGTGAAGACATGACCAGGAGAGGAAAAGACAAGATGAGAGACAGACAGAGGGTGAAAAAACACAGAGAACAACACAGCACAAACAGTTAGGCTTAATGATACTGCTGCAGGCTGAAGACAGGGGGTCATTGCTAAGCTTTACATGGCGCGTGCTAATTGTAACATTCCTACATTCCTGCTACCATCCATCACCATTGAAACCAGGAACAGAAGAGACAAAAAAGTTACACTGATTCATATTCATAGCTAGAAGAATGACCCTTATTCTATTTTAAAAAGAGCTACACTTTCTGTGTTAATGGTAGAAATATTTTGCAGTAATAAGAAGGAGAGGGAGCAGAGGAGGAGGGGTTATGATATAAAAGATCACCTTGATCAGCTCAGAGTGTTCACTTCCCAGTATGGCCTCAAGGTTAAGATGGCTTGTTATTTTTTATGGCCCTTGTTAAAGACACACAGAGCACATGGGTAGGTATTTGAATTTTTTTTTTTTTTTTTTTTTTTCTTCTGCAAGAATGGTGTGCAACAGGGCTCCTTTCCGGGTCCCACCTGATTCCATTTGTCTTAAGTGTCTGTGTGCACACGTACAGCTCAAGGTGACTTACACCCACCTGAAATTCATTCACTGGCTGCTTTCTTCTTTCAATTGGAGAGGGAGACATTTCCTTAGAGGATCACTGTGTGTGAGAGTGAGATTGTATTTTTTAAATGAAGCCTTATTACTTTTCAATGACACTTCAACCCCTTTTTTCATTATTATTTTTTATAATGATGTTCACTCCAGGATGCTATAGTGAATGACATTGAAATATAACCTCCCAAATGAATGTTTTGTTTACCTTTCATGTTGAAGTGTATACTGTGCCAGTTACTGTTATTGCATAGAGACAGATTGAGGCTAGGCTGAATTTATTTTTGTATTCTCTGCTGTGTACTATTCATTATCTCACACTGGTTCTTTGTCGAGGGCATTATTCAGATAGTGAAAGTTGTCTAGGTGTTGTGCCAAATTGGACAAATAAGCAACTGCAGGCAAGTGCACCAAGCTAGTGTTAATCTTTTCAGAATTCAATATTGAAAACATTAACTTCATATTGACTAAGCCATTCATTGAGAGACAGTTAATTAAATGTGAATGAGAGCTTTCATTTGCACTCATCTTCTTGATGTAGACATACTACAAACAAAAAGTTAAGGATGTTTTTAATTTTTGGGCTTTTTTTTCCAGTTGGGATTCTTGCACGGCGCTTTTTTTCTTTTTCGTGTGCGAATTGAATTGAAACACATTTTTTTAATGACCAGACATAGATATATTTACAAATGGCAAAAATGATCAAAAAAATTAAATATTCTTAACTTTTTGTTTGTAGTGTGTGTAGAAATGTGGATTTGTCATATAGTACGTGGTCTCACAGCGTACCCGGAAATGTGGTTGCAGTTCCTGCTTTTCCTACATTGTCTTTGTGCGATACTTATTTGTTCAACTGTTCAAAGTGGTACCACAATTACTCTTTATTATGCAAACCAGCAAGATGCAACAGCAGTTCAAACAATAAGGCTGACATACAGTATGAATCACATTAAAAGCACAATCCCTAGTTTCTAGCCATTTTTATGCTGAAGTGATGCTACAGTCTTGTGCTTTGGCTTTTATTCTACCACCTTTTCTGTTGCTTCTCTCTTTTGTTGTACTGTTTTCACATTTATGCACTGCAACATCAGACTGAAGCCTTCTGTACACTTACACTGATAAAGGCACTGAAAATGTGGCATAAGATAAACTGAATAAATTATTCACAATAACTCTAATGATGCAAGTGTAATGCTTTTGTGTTATTCATCTGTGAAATTTCAGTGGCTACAGCAATAAACTGCAGTGATACAGAACTAAAGTGTCTCCAAGATAATTATCTGATATCAATACTACCCTAAAACACTTGAATACTGTTGCAAACTGTTTTGGACTTAAATACTAACTCAAGTAATGACCTAAGTGAGTTAATTAGTTAATAAATAAATCACTGAACATCAAATTCTAAACTGATCCTCCAATGTATGTTAAGCTCCTATTATTTTCTACAACTCCCACTGGAGCATTTCCCTCCTCTATTTCAGAAACCACACCCTGGGGTGGCGATAAGGGGGGTAAACATGACAAATTCATGGGGCTCAGCATTTGTGGGGGGCCCATAGAGCAGGGGAGGGGGTCCAGTGGATACAGGTTAGAAGGTGTGAGAATTTCGTGTAAGATCCGCTGTAAAATAGAGGCAAAGAAGTCGGGAATTGGATGTTAAGTTTCAGTTTCATTTTCACGCTAGCATAAGTGACATTACGTATGGACCGCACCCCTTCATACATTCCCCACCCCAACCCTCGCTCTGACAGATTGACAAGATACTGAATTTTATGCATGGACCCACAACGTTTAGCTTTCATAGGGCCCACAATTGGTAGCGGCACCCCTGACCAGACCCATCAGATGTGTGGTGGCATTTTTTCATGATGACCTGATCATGCAGTTCTCTGAATTACTAGCACTAAACTAATGTCCAAAAATTGTGTTTAATGATGTCATAATGACCTTTAACCACCAAAATCTAATAAATTAATCCATGAGTCCAAGTGAATGTTTGAGCTGAATTAGCTAAAAAAAAAAAAAAAAAAAAATTACAAATACATACCTAATTTTTTTAGTGTTATGGAAAAAATATTACTCTACTAATTCGTCTTCAATAAAGAAGGGTCTGTTCAAACATTCAGTGTCAAAGAAATCCCTTTATTTGGAGCTCCACAGAAAGAGATATCACTCAGACAAAAGACTGAGACGGTCTGAACCCAAAAATACAAATCACCCTGTAGTCTTCTGTCTCCCATGAGAAAATTATGATGTGTCGAAAGTGTTTTGGTTAGTGTCAGGAACTTATAGATAAGACCCCTGTGAGAAATGTTGGTTCGGCCTTCTACTCTGGACAAAACACAAAAGAGGTCAAAACTGCTCTAAAACACACAGTGACATGAATATATCTGAAATAGAGTTAGAAGCCTATATGATATATGAAATATATGAAAATATATATGAATACATATGGATATAAGTAATTTTGCCATTACATTAGTTAATCATTGTATCTTGTGTATAGTTATAGACAAATCCACATAATATAAAGAATATACTTTGACAACCTGAACCAATATTTAAGGGAACTTAAGTTTATGACTTAATTTGTTGTTGCTGCTCACTTTCATGACAAATTAAATCCTCAGTGTCACTGTCCAATATTATCCATAGTGTCCACAGTGTCATACAGATAGAGACATTTAATAATATAAAAGTTATGTGGACATAATGTATTTAAAAAAAAAAAAAAAAGCATCCACAAATATCCATGGTAGTTTGGACAGAGCATTAATATGAAGGCAATATCCTCCAGTTTCTATGTTAAGTATTCAACTCAACAGCTCAGTCTAAACTATGTCTGTTTAAACATGGCTCAAGTTCAACCCTAATCCTAAATGTTATAAGGATTAAATAAAATGTAAATCAGTATTTACAGTTTGTGTAGAAAAAAGCCTTGCAGAACTAAATGCCACTTTAAAACAGCTCTGACTTGACCTGCGGCTCAGAAGGTCAGACAGGAGTTTTACTTAACATGATACTTTGTCTGACCTCTGTCCAAATCAGTTCCTTGATATTCAAAGATTTTAATGACTACTTGCACACAGCAGTAAAAGCAGGGTGTGAATCTTCACATTTCAGTCGAAGGGGAGCAATTTTGCTAAAGGTAAATTATTATGTACTCTGAGTTATTAAAAGGAGCAGCTCAACTCAAGCCAGGCACTTACAATTTGCATCAGTAATTTTAAAAACATGCCTGATGGAGGAAGGGTGTCTGCTTGTTGACATGTTTGGGAAAGTCATTCTAAGCCACTTTTCATTTCCACGGCTCCCCTATCTCTCTGAGCGGCTCTTCGCTATTTTGCCTTGGCTGGAGCCATGCCAACCCCATTACTCCTACAAGACTGTAACTCGCAGCCTCATTGACAGGGATGTGACAACAAGCATTTAGACAGAGAGGAAATCATTCATCATTAACCACGCAGCCATGGAGGAGACAAACACATCTGTGCCAGCGATAAGGCCTCGTCTGAGCCCTCTCCGCTCCACTCGGCACCTGTTTCACACAAGCTCTTTGGCTTCCTCACCTCTGCTTTGCTTTTGTGTTTGGGAATGCTAATTAGCAAACGTCCTTCACAAATCCTTGTTCAGATCCTCCCCAGCGAACCGACCGAGAGAGAGGGAGTGAGAGAGAGAGAGAGAGAGAGAGAGAGAGAGAGAGAGAGAGAAAGAGAAGAGGCAGAGAGGTGAGACACAAAGTGCTACAAAGAGGAGGGCACTGGTAAGACTTTTACAAAGAGCACTTAGATATTGCTGGATGTTTTGTATAATACCTTCTTTGAAGAGCTTTCTCAAGAGATATTCGAAAAGCCTGCGGTAATCCTCCCCTTGCCATGTCTGGGTCTGAATCAGCATCAGTCCTACAGTGGTAAGATGAGATAATCTTCCCACATGTTTCTCCACTCAGTTCCATTCTATCGCTGTCTTTACTTCAAAATGGAAACATACTTTTAAGACCCTAGCTTTGCAATAGGTGGGCGGAGACAAGACCTGTGCATTTGTTTGAGTCTACTCAGCCATGCTTGCTTTTTGCACCACCACCACTGCCGGCTAGATGTGCTTGTTGGCTCAGTACTGGACGTCACTCATCTGAGAGAAGGCTGCAGACTGCATCATTCCCATGCAGATGATTTAAATTACTGTCCTGCCGCCAAGGAAACAAGCACATCCATGTAGGCCCAAAACAGTGTATACTACACTATAGCACTGATTCTAAAGAATTTTCAGCTCAAGACCTAAAAATAAATTCTAGTATGTCTTGCCAGGCCTCAAATATACAATTTTGTAGAATTTATTATCCTTCACAAGCTAGCTATTTCATGTCGAGACCTATTTTTGGTTATGTAGGGAAAATAAATAAATCTTTTTTTTAGATTAGTGACAAAATAATCTCAAATTCCAATGAAGCCATGCTTAAGCAGAGGGTTAAATGCTTTCTTTCAGAAATTTTCATTGGTTTAGCTCATTTGATTAATGAGTAATTTAAAAAAAAACATGTTTTTTGAGAAAAGTGAAATTCCCTACATAACTGGCACCATCTGATATTAAAATGCTTAAAAAAGCAATTCACACTAATTTTTCAGACAAAATGATTTTTATAATGATAAAAGGGTGTGTAAAAGATCATAAAACTATATTGAAAACAGAAATATATGATTGAGATTTCAAATTATAGCAGTGATAAATTATGTTATTATTCATTCTTAGAGAACTTTCTGAGGGACTGAATTTAGTTTGTATAAAAAGTTCTGCAATTTTCTTGAAAATCCTTTTTTGGCTAAAATTTTTAATGGATTTAGAAACTTAAGATGTTATACTATTGAACTGCAAAAAGTTTGAAATCATTATTTCAATTCTAATTTTTAGATTCAAAGTCAACAGGCGCGTGACTTGACCCAAAAATATGTCATGTTCTCCAAATGATGTCTACATTTTAACTGACTCTTCCCTCATCAAGATAATGTTGAATAAATGCACTTTGATAGAACAACAGAGCATGAATCAAGATAATGTCAATAATCGCAAAAGTAATGTTAGCTACCAACAATATTGACTAATTCAAACACAATGTTTACCACTGCCAGAACAGTGTTACGTCTTTTTGTCTTGTAGTATTGCATAATTCTCACAGTACATCTTGGACATTGTTTTTTCCCTTGAGTCTTTAATGTTACTTTTATGAGTTTATATCATTAAGATTTTCCTTTATTTTTGCCTTGTTGCATCTTTTGTCATTTATGTCTTGTTATGTCTTTAATCAGGGCTGAGAAGGATGTGATTTACCATAAATTCAAAAGCAGTCTGTAGGAATCGATCTTTTCTTGCAGCCAGTACCTAATGACTATTGGTGGGACTAGACTTGCTTTCGTGTTCCTAGCCAAAGTTGTCATTCCTTCGTACCAAGACCTCTATTCTAGTCTGGGAACTGAAGGTTTATTCATGCTGTTAGTTTTCTACCTGTCCACCATGATCTAAAGGCATGCGAAGATTAGGCAAATAATTACTGTACTTTCCGGACTATAAGCCACACCCACCCCGTCTCCAACGTCTCACCATCGATTCATTGATGTCAAGCTTATGTGTAGCAGCTCTATTTCCTTCTTCGACAGCCGGATCAATCGTTAGCCCGGAAAACATAAATTAGCCACATCATTTATGAGCCGCGTGTGGAAAAAACTTGCAGCTTATAGACCGGAAATTACGGTAACTGTTGTGTGAAGAAGAAACTGCAGGTTTAACATAAGGCTTGGACTTCGTCATCTGGCATCCATTTGTCACATGCTTTCTTCTGCATACTCATGGTAATGTAATAAAGTATAAGTGAAAAACAGAGTAAAATGGGTAAAATGTGGTTTTCAAAACTGGGTGCTTCTATGAAACTGGTCCCTAAAAGCAGGACAGAAGAGCTAAAAAGTCAAACCAGATGTAAACTAATGTTATGAAGCAAGTTTGGAAGCACTTTGGGTCTATTTTAAAAAATAAATATTTACTGAGATATAAAGAGAAATTACTTTTCAGATAAAACACATTTTTATTTGTAAAAATCTGCATGTAACACGGACACCAGGTTTCTATAATGAACTCCCCTGTCTTTTTCTTTCAGTTTTTTTTCCCAATACCCACACTATTACACAAGGCAAATCCACAGACAACTCAATGATATCTGAGTTTTCCCCTGAAATTATGACAAATCAGTATTCCAGCAGTGCGCGGATGATTCTGCATACAATGATTACCCCATAACCAAGGTAAAAAGGACACGAAAATGACACACTACTATATTTTAATTTATATATATTTTTATTCTGTCACAGGTACATTTTGGGAATCGAAGTAAATATGAAAGGCAGAGTGTTGAATAAAAATGGCCGCTGTTGCAAAATCACTTGCGATTTTTTTGTATTTAAATGGGCAGGTTTTGCATGTAGCGCAGAGTGGACATGATGGGTTACGCACAAAACCTCGAATGCGACTGCCAATTCATGAAAGACAAGTCTGAGTTAGGAAAACAACTAGGATCATCAAATTTAACACAGTGTCTTTATTTATAGCGGTATATAAGACTATTTCAAGATGTGTTTCCAGATCAAACGCATTGACACCTAGGTAGTTTTTCCTGTCCCAATTTTGGTCCTATTTTTGGCCTCAATATTTGATTAAAACTTCATTAATTTTGGAATGGCTCAGAGCAAGAGTACAATTTTTAACCATTTATCTGAGGTCATCATTAGGTACATCCTGAGGGGAAATATGTCTAAATGTCTCTTTTATTATTGGGTCTCAACAGCTGCTAAAGTGCCAGATGCCAAAATAAACCCAGTTTCATGGACAGACCCAACTAAATTTAGATCCTCTGTTCTGCAGTAGTGGTGCATGAATGTCCTCCTGTTCCCTCCTAACTTTTTATTTCCTGTGGAAAGTTCCTACAGTGGGACATGGCATAAAAGACTTAGCTGTTTTTCCCTGTAATGTATCACCTGTCTTTGTGTATTAAATTACCTCATTAAATTACCTGTATAGAAGTGATTAGCATGGCAGCTATGGTTATAACACCAGAAAAGGTATTTGAACACGTCAAGCCACCGAAGTCTGTGACTCCTGTCAGACTGGGCTATATTGCCTTGCAGTATCTTTAAACCACCTGCTAGTATTGTTATATACACAGTGAAATATGCAGGCTGTGATTTGATCCCATATATCCCTGCACAGATTAGGGCAGTGTCAGTACAGGATTACCCTGGTAATTCATGTAATGCTGCTTCGCCACAGTTAATTTCCCTGTGGATGAGCGCCGAGAGTTGAGTTATACACCAGTGAGAGATCCCCAAACTACAGTGTATCATTCGCTTGTAGTCCTCCATCTCCTCCACATGTTTGGTATGCAAAAGACATAACTTGGATTTTGTGTCTTAACGGTATGTCATGTATTTATTACAGCCGTACGCCTTCTGTGATTAAGATATGGGGCTGTCTTTCCACTCTGCAGCACGCTTCTGAATGCAAATTGCATTTTTGCAATCAGCTAGCAATAATCATGAAGCCAGAGTTCCAATCATCATTGTCATCTGGGTTCTCTCTTTGCGAAATTATGTTACAGTTAAGAAATAGTGATGGATAAAGAACCAAAGCAATGCTAAATTCATCTGCTGAAAGCTGAAAAGTGAATTACGGCTGGGTTAGACTTGAAAACGGTGCTGATTAGCATGGAGGCGAAAGCATACTGGGAAGCTAACCTCTACAGAGCCAGTTGTTTGTGGTGAGGAGGCCACAGGAGGAGCTGAAATCCCCTGTAATTATCACTCCCTGTGGAAATTAAGGCTGACCTTTCTAAGTAGAAGCTGATAATAGAATTCAGAGGGGGAATAACTCACTTACACATTCACTCACAGAGTGTCCCGTCAGCAATATTAGAGCTGATTTAAGGCAAGACGTGAGGTTGGGAAAGGTCTTCTCTTCTCTGAGTTTCTTTTTCTCAGACTTGATAAAAATTTCTCTGCTCTAAGGAAGTAAAATGACATCAGGAAGTGTCAATAAAAATGTGAAGCGGTGCATTATAAAAAAGAAAATCACAAAAAACAATTTTGGTGGCTTTAACAAGAAACTGCCACTTTTTCATGGGCTGAATTGCCACCCATGCATTTTGCCCAAAGTTTTTTAGGAAGGCACTTTGTGGATAATTATTTGACAAGCTGCACCAGTCCTATTAGCCCTTGGATTTTTAATTGGCCAGGGAGGGCAAAGAGTGTTTTCAAGAGAGACTCTAGGTCCGCTCCTTAAGAAGGAATTCTTAAATTGGAGAAAATCAATGCTCTTTTTCACCTAAATGCACAGCTACACAAAAAACATAAATCTCTGTTAAACCTGCATGAGTGCAACATATACACACACATATTGCACAAGCAAACTGCCACATTATTAAACTTACGCAGACCTAGAAAAGGCTTACAGAGTATTTTTGCCCCTGGCGCCCATAATTCTCTGCTGATTACACTGAGTGTGGTTTAATGGAAGCCCCAATAACCCGAGCTGGAGAACACACTTACACTGAAACACACACATACACACACAGAGTGAGAAGCTGGAGAGCAGTGCTGTCAGATAGAGACAGAAAGAGGACGGAGAGATTAAATTCTGCCGAGAGTTTTTTGTCTGTGAGATTGGTTCTTAACGTCCCCAGCTCCCTTCACACTCCCTATTAGTGCAGTGAGGAAGAGAGCAAAGGGAGGGAGGGTTGGGAAAAATAGGAAACTTCAACAGAGACACTACTAGGAGGATACTTAACAATGTTATTAATCCATTAATCCTTGTTTGACATTTGCCAATGCATCACCCCTGATTGCTCTTTCTTTGAGAGCTGCAGGCTACTGTAGGTGTGTGTATGTGTGTTCACACCACCGCCTACTCTTATTAGCTTTTCAATGGCCTCTCAAGAATGGAGATCTGGTGAAAGACTGCCTAAGTCAAAACATTTAACAAGTGTTAAGGGTCAAGATTTTCATCATGCATTTTTTTCAATACAAAGAGAATACATTTAAAAAAATACTCTAGTTGCACTAAAACTAAACTTGTTCAAATGTTCCATTTATTGCAAGATATAAAAACAAATCTCAGTGTGGTACCAAGCACTGTTTATCTATACTATACTACAATTAATTTGAATACTACAATTAATTTATGTGAGAAGTGCATGTGGTCATGACTTTATGTGAAATATGGGATGGAATCTGTACTGTGCTTAGAACTGGGCATTTGCTGATGTTAACCAGTTCCATTTAGAAGCTAATACTTAGTGTCACATCGCAGTATTAGACATAGAAATCAATGTACAGGCTATTATCATGGACTTCACTAATGTCAACAAATGACCAGTTTCAGCACAAAATACAGTGAAACACAAGCATGCATCTCACTATCTGAACCTTTAACCAGTACTGTCAGTTCATTTTCAAGGGCAGTAGACAACATAAAAGAAATTCCAATATAACTTGGTTGGTTTTAGCCGTCTCTCATTTGTGAGGTCAGGTTGCAAACATGGTGTCCTGCTATTTGCACCGCTGACTGGAACTGCAATCCATATATTTATAGGTTTCTTGATATATTTTACTTAAATTATCTGCTTCTGTCTTAAGTTTTAGGAATAGGCATATGTGTGTTATTTGCTAGGTTGTACTTAAAGTTGGGTGATCCCTAGGACTACATGACTTGTACAATGAGAAGTGCATTCAGAACTTGATTCTTCAGTCTCTTGTATTGAACAGTCTGTTCTCACAAGCTCCTTCCAACACTTGCAAGAAATTCAGTATCAGTCACAAACACAGGAATTTGTGGCTCAAAGTTAATAAATGGCAAAATGAAACTGTATGAAGACAGTGTAATATAATGATGTAAAAGTGTTGCTCCGTAGATCACAATCAATTATAACATTTCCACCAGCACAAACCTCATGTTAATTCGTAGCTGGTCTTAATGCTCATTTGCAGTTAGTTCAGTTTGTAGATGTTATAAGAAATTGATTACCTTTTACAGTAACTATAGATCTACTTTATTGGGACTCTAATTTCACATTGATTCTGAAGTTAGCATGACTGACTTCATGTGTATAGAATCTCCAGAGCACACTGGAATAATGTTTGTTTTCTACTAACCTCAAGACAGTTAAAGAATTTAAAGTGTAATCATAGCTCTTGCCTTAAACTTTAGCCTGAAAACATGCTAGAATGATAATTTTTTTGATGATCTCCCAAAACTGTTATCTTTTCTGTATTTCCAATTAGAATCAAAGTGGAATTTCTGTCAATGAAGGCACACAGAACATATTATTGCCAAGCTGCTCCACACAGATGACTACCTTTTTCATAACCTGTGGCACAAACACATAAATAGAACAGTATCAAAAAATTGCAATTTTGAAGCTTAACATGTTGCTCCCACGAATTGGTGTTTTCAAGCTCAAGTTGATGTTAATTTTCACAGTGGGTGAAGCAAACACATCCAAACAAACCTATAATAAAAACAATTTCTTCTCATTTTTCATCACTGAACATGTTTTTTTCCCCAATATTGGGTTACTGGGGCTTTTTGGGCCAGACTGACACCTGTTGTGGACATTTCAGGAATCAAGGAATCACATGAAACCACTTTTTTCTAGTCGAGATGCTTGAGCCTTGTAAGGCTTTTCACATGAACATGATTCTAAGACAAATGTCTGCATTGGACCAAAAGTAAATACAGGGGATGTATATGCCTAAAGTAACGGTCACAGCAAACTACAGCGTGATCTTCAACTGGCACAACCTTTATGATAGCTGACCTACTGAATCAGCCTGTCATTGGCTCATGAGTTCAGGCATCATTCTCCTCCCCTTCAAACATCTGCAACAACTTCTAAGCTAGCAACTAGACACTAAACAATTTACACATCACATAGTCCACATAAGTCTTAAGCTGTTGTATGTGGCATTTTCTTATACAGGGATTTAGACATTATAAAATGGAGTTGTTCCACCCAAGATGATGGCAGTTACATTTGGGACATACAACCTAAAGAGTTTTTAACCCTGTAGCCTGAACCATTAAATCATTGACATAAACTGAAGCCTTTATTGGTCCTTCTGAATAACCAAAGACATTTTTTTCCAATTTCCATGTATGAGTTTCAATTTTGTATTATATTTGACACATCAGGTCTCAATGCTCAAATATTATTATTTTTGAACAAACAAAAACCTAATATAACACAAACATGTCTAACAAATTGGTAATTCCTTTTCCAAACTGGCAAAGTTCTGCCTCCTTCCTCATTAATGGCAGTCATGTAGTGTCACTGGAAAGGCCTCTGATGAACGAATCCCTCCCCCCTGGTGGATTATCTGTGTATTGCATGTATCTAATTGTATACATCAGGTTTTTCAAGAAAAAAAATATCATACTGATCATGTAGAGGGCTTCAAAACTCATGTATCAAATATGATACAGTTGGCATTATAAGATTAAGTCTCTGTGTCAGAGACAGATCAGTTATGAATCACTGTTTTTCCGGTTAAAGGTCATGGTCGCTGTGGTTTCTTAAAACATTGTTTTGCAATGTTTTTGGCCATAACTGAAGAATTCAAAACCAATGACAATTATATTCAGGTGAGTAAAATGATTATATGATGATTTGTTCAAACCTGAAAACCAGCTTTCTTCTTCCAAACAGAGACTTGAGTGTTTCTTCAGTTCATTTCAAAGGTCAAAGTCATATTTCATAGTCAAAGTACACATTTGTATTTACTTACTATAGGTCTTGAGTTAAAATACTTCCTTCCTGTAATTTAATGAAAAAGGTTGGTGTAATTTAAACAGGGGGGGCGCTACACAACTTTCACAGCCTTTATTTTTAAAGTCTAGAAGTAGACACCAACAGGCTGGTTTCAGCAGATTTTTGTGTGATGACTGAAATACTGGAGATCACACACTTAACAACTGAGCCTGATGAGGGATCACAGACTACAGAATTTATCAAACCAACTGAACTGAAGAACTGAAGAAGTCTCTTGGATGTGACGAAACGTTTTCAAAAGAGCTAAACCACTCCAGTTGAACTACCAAGAAAAACCACCTAAACTCATCTGAATGCATCAAACTCTTGTGAGCTTAAAGGGTAAACAAACATACCAGTTTTTGGTGGTAATATATCTATTTGTTGTTGGATTTGGACGTTCAGAGGTGCTGTAGTTACCATAGAAACGCCGTCATCTTCTATAACATTGATTCACTAGTAAAAGCCATGGAGTTGGGTCAATGACAGTGGATGGAGACGCTGGGTTTATGATCAGTTATTGACATATATTTGACTGGAAAAGTCATTTTGACAGCAGTTTTTCTTAGTTTCTGATATAATAACCTTCAACTTTAATCTGAGGTTTAACGAACATCTACATGATCAGTAAATTAAATATAGGAAAATACCTGATTTTCACTGAAAAAATGCAAAATACAGATGATAATATTACAATAAATGGTGATAAAACACTTAAGAAAAGTTAAATAGAAAGAAAAAAAAGATATTTTGGAACTGCCTCAAAAATAGCTCTGGGTTTTATGGGTTGAATTACACAATGTTATGAGTATGTTATAAAATTTTCATCTTGGTTCAACTGATAAAGGGACAAGAAAGTAAGCTACACAACTAGTTTTAACCGAGAAATGAGCCAGAATCCATTCATTATTTTTTAGTTTATTCGGTAGGGAGAGTGCACATTAACAAATGTCTGTATTCAACAATATCAGGTGTAAAAATGCTGAATTGTAGCAAAAATATTAATAATCAAAATGTAATTGTGGGGATGCCACCTGGATTGGGAGGGGGAGCAAGTTCACAACTTTTGTAAGAAATGCTTTAAATATCTCAATGTTGTTGAATATGGAAAAATAATAAAGTTGTAAGAAAAAAAAAAGAAAAATCAATATGTGAACACTATGTTAAGAAGTCCTCATAATTACCTAATTGTGTCTAAAAATTGTGTTTTCACTTAACTTCATATCCTCGTTGTGTACATTTATAAAACCTTGAAGGCTTACACATCATATTATGTTCTTATAAAACAAACATCATAATCTAACATTGTTTTGCTCTATTGTAAATGTTTCCAAATTACTGAATTGTGCGTGTGGTCACAGAAAATGATTTCCTGTTTTCCTCCCAGTCCATTACACATTTCCAGTTTCCACATTTGTTCACTATGTTTTTCCCTGAAGCCCAGCGAGATTTGTTTGTCACAGTCACACAGCGTTTGTCACAGTCTGCTGTAAAATATAATGATGTTTAGAGGCAGAATGTTGAAAGGCTCATCATGCACATTGTTTAGTCTTTTATTATTATTCTTTGTTTTTTTTAAGGTGTCATCCAGAAAAATAAAACAATAAACCAAGCTTTGAATCCTAAAAGAGGAATTCTGCTATCTGAACGCTGGTGTGGCTGGGATGTTTTTGCCTGAGCCGTCGAGGTTATGGGTGTGAACTGTCTAGTACTGTATGTCTGGGATGTTAGAGTGGAAAATAATCAGGCCTGTGGTGGGTGTGCTGGAGGGGTGAGCGGGACCCTTTAGAAAATAGAAAATTGAAAGCTCTGTTGTAATCTCAAGCCCTATCAACTCTCAATCCTTGTCCTGATATCACAAACCCAACACACATGTGCGCACACACACATGCATGCATACACACATAACAGCCCGCAACTTCGTTTACCGGCTACTCCCTAAATCCCTGAACTGTCATGTGACGCACGCACACACTGCAGACTAAGACAGCTTAGTGATGGTGTTTGGTTTCGTTATCAGCATCACCTCTGTTGCGGAATGGCAGGTCAAAGGTGTTGAATTTAGAGAAGCGTCTACGTGAGCTTGGATTCATCATCACACCAAAGCACGCATGCAAGCACTCGGTCTTTGGCAGTTCTTGTGATTGCTGTTAAAGCAGTGACAGTAAAACGGCGAGGCATTAGAAACGAATGAGCAGAGAGAGTAATCACAGCATTGTCAGCGCTCACTGGCTGCACAGCGAGTTGATTGCCATACAAGCAATTTACTTGTTTGATTGACTGACACAAAGTGGATGCCAGGCTGTGATTGAATTCAGGCCTGTATTGAAGCCGGGTACCGTCCGGATGCAATAAGCATAATAATGCAGACGTGATCGATCCGTCTAATGATATTCTTTATTACAAATGGTCTTTCAAAATATTTACAACTCTCTCAACTCAAATTGCCATCCACAGGGACCACCGAGACTTGATCATAGGCTTATTATCATTGACTTCTTGTGGGGACACTCTGAGGGCCCCTGCATCACACTTCTTTGTTTATGATTTATCTAATTGCAGTCAGTTTAACATTGCCACCAGTGGGGCTTCGCTTCCCTTTGATCTACAGCATTAAAAACAGCCGCATGCATTATGTAGAGCCTGTTTGGTGTGTAAACGACGTTTAAGAAAGCTAATAATTGCTCTGTCTCATATTTCGTTATTTATTAATCGTATATCTGTGGATTCCAACACCCTGCTCTCACTCTCTTTTGATTTATTAACCACGTAGATAGGGCTAATTAAGGAACTTTCTGGAATACTTGCAAAACGGAAACAAAAATACAACTATGTGGCACATTAGACTCCCATCCTTTCATTTTTGTCATCATTGCAGCTGAAATGAGCTCATTTGCACTGATACCAGACAGCACGGAGCATGCGGATGACAAGTTGTTGATCTGTCAAGGCGTGGTAAGTAAACAGTAAATCTGAATGTATAATGCTGTCCAATTAGTTCCAATTATCGCACATATTTGTCTTTATGTGCAGGTTTTTGGTTTGATAGAAGTGGTGCTCAGATGGAGTGGCGAGTTTTGGAGACTTCTGAGGGAGGCAGGAAGAGCTCTGCTGGACTGATCAGCAGGTAGTCGGTCACTAATGAAGACGTGGGCACTGATGAGGAGAAAACTCTCAGAAAGCTGGAGGAACCTGTCACATATTTGCCTTTTTTTTCTTTTTGTCTTTTTCAGCATTGTCATTTCTGACTACTCCCATACCTGATTTCTTACAGCACAGTTGCCCAATTTGTTCATCCTTGTTCTCTTATTATAAAAAATGCTGTGCAATCTGTGTCTAAATTACTTAAATGCCATTGTACAGCACAGTGTTGTCAAGTTTCCCTGTTAATTACAAATGTCTTTTCTACAAAGAATTACAACATTCTCTTTCTCCAGCTCTTGCTCTCTGGTTTTCTTTTGTGTGTGTGTGTGTGTGTGTGTGTGTGTGTGTAATTTGTACACAACAGAAGAACATGACAAAACATTGCTCAAAATGGCCACATGTTGTGCATGTATTTCCACCCTAGTCACCAGAGTAAAATGTTGTCTTTGTGTATTTCTGATAACCACAGATGTACAATATTATCTTTTATGAACCACAAATATATTTCATATGTACATTTCTCAAGTTGTTGTGTTTTAATAGATCATAGTATTATTTAACTTTATAGTGTTAATGGGGGCCCCGGGAGCCCCCCCCTACTCGTAAAGCTGAATGCGCAACCTGCTTTTTTTTTTTTCAAGTCCAATCTGCACCCACTCATACCCACGTACATTAGTCCCACAACCCGACCCAACCCTTGATTAAACACATTGTCTACACAGAAACTCACTCGCTTTATTTTTTGGCTAAAACACACACCATCATTAAATCTCTAATATGTGCTGCTCAATGACATCTGTGACCGGATGTAAACAGAGGTGACATTGTAAAAAAAAAAAAAAAAAAAAAAAGAAAGAAAGAAAGAAAGAAATTCACATTTTAAAGGATATTGTCAGATTATTGTTATCGGAAAATTTTAAAAAATAATCGAGATTTTTTTTTTGCCCATATCGCCCACCCCTACCCACAACCCAAGTCCATCTAGACTTCACATTTGTCCTCACTTTAGTCCATTCACAATATAAAGACCTTTGAGATTTCGTTGAATTAAAAGAGAGTTATTATAATTTCAAATGGTATTTGGAACAATACTATTTTTATCCCTCATCTTCCATATACCTATTTGGAATTTTTTTTAATATACCTTTTTGTATGTGTCTGTTTTTGTGTGTAATCAGTGATGAAAATATTTAATGGCTCAACATGTAAGCGTCAGGCATGCTTGTGTAAGTATATTAACCCTTTCATGCATAGTTATCACTACAGTGGATAGTTCTCCAGCTGTTCTCTTGTATATTCATGGATTTTGTTGTTTTAGTTCCAGATCAGCCAACAGAGTGGATGCTCATGCATCATCCCAAACACTGCAATTCATACAATTACTGTAACTTTGCTGTTCTTGATAAACCTGATCTGCAGTAAGAAGTTTTAGTGTAAATCAATTGCTAATTGTTGTTAGACTGTAATTAACAGTTTTCTGAAACTTTTTCTTTTTATGCACATCCTCCTGAGACCCAGCCATGCAATGTATCCTCTATAGGGGACAAAAGTTTGACAGTTTAACTAAAATGCTGTCCATTGCAAAGGACATTCCATTAAAAAAAAATCAATAAATAAATAAAAATTATTTTTAAAATGTATCTGAAAAAACTTGCATTATGCAGTTTCCAATCAAGATAATTTTTTAATGTAAAAAAGCTAAAATTGTCAATTTCCTGGGTCTCAGGAGGATATTATCTTCATGAAATGAGTAATAACTAGTATTTGAGTATGATAAAATGTGAAAAAACATCAGATTAGGGGCATTAAAAATGTTTTTATTTCACAGTTTTCACACAGTATCTCATTTTCTGATGATGAGTTTTAAATACATGTTTCTTTGCATCAAAAATTAAACACATGGTGTCCAGTTGAGTGGACATTTTTGTAACTCCATGAAAAATAGATTCATAAAAAAAAAATTCAATTGCATTGTTTTTTATCATGCCTAAAGAGGAATAAAAACACTCCAAGAAAAATACTGACTAAGGTTCTCATAATTCACACATGAAAGGGTTAAGTTTACTATGGAAATTGTTTTGTGTTGGGAATCAGCTGTTTTTTGATGTTAACTGTCTCTATTGTGAACGTCCACAATAACAGCCTGTAAACTGATTTCTGTACATAGATAACGCAGGTCCATATTTCTGGACAAACTCTTTAAACTCACCCCTTTACACATACATTTACATTGCTTTCAAATGCATATTGAGGATCTCCTTAGCATCTCAACGCATTAGTGTGAAATGAAAAGGAGTTGACAACACAAACTTCACAGAACCACCCCTGTGAACTTGCATATTAAACCTTTAACAGTCTAAATCCACAGTTCAGTAATGCAAAATTCCTATTCATCACACGTTTAGAGCAACTGTTTTCAAACATATATAATGCTTAGAAAGAAATGTCTGCATTTACTTTACACAGTCTTTAATGAGTAGTTTCTTACTGTAAATAAAGTAACAAGCAAATAGAATGTTTTCGCTAAAAATACCTGCAGACATATCTTTCCATTGCTGCATGCCTGTCAGCCGTCTTCAGCTTCGTCCTGTCTCCCTGTCTCTATTCCTCCGAGTCTCATATCTCCCAGGTGTTTATTTACAACACAAAGACGCCGCTTTAATGATGCCTCGGGGTTGTCAATATAATCAGAGTGATCCTCTTCATCTACATGAGCTGTCAAAAAAACAAAGGCCTACAAGTTACAGTTACAGCGCATGCAATGAGAACTGGCATCCACTCTTTCCACCGTGTTACAGGAACAAAGATATGAACAAAAGCTCTGTCAACACAGTCTGACATTGTCTTTGGATAGATCCCAGTGTGTGCAGTGTGTTTACATCTGCTAAGCACGTTTCTTTTCCAAAAGCCTCTCCGAAGCGGCCTAATGATGGGGGCTGATGACAGATTTTGGTGCATTGTGGGAAGCAGCTCGGAAAGATCAGCAGACTTTGGAATAAAAATAGATACTCTATCCTTGATACTATTTTAGGGGTTTTGTTGTGAATAATTAACGCATTGAGTTTGAAGGTGTGCGCATATGTGTACGTGTATTTGTGTGTGTGTGTGTGTGTGTGTGTGTGTGTGTAGGTGTGTGTGTGTGTGTAATTACTGGCATTTGCGTAGTGGAGCATCTCCCATTACAATAGAGAGGCTGGCAGAGAGACTACAAGGTCAAGGCTCAATTTATCATCGTTTGCTGCTCAGGTCACTGTGTGTTAGCAGCAGATGTAGCGGAAGTGTCGACATTTGAAATATGAAAATGTCTCACTGCTCTGCCTCCTACGTGAGGTAAACACAAGATGAGCTGCTTCATTTCATGCACCATCATGAGAGACTAACAGTTACTTTGATGATAATTTATGCACTTTTGAAACCGAGTTTTTGACAGTTAAATGTGCCCAAATAGCTGCCTGTGAAGAACATAAATCTGGATGGAGGGCTGCAGCAGCGGCAAAGTAAGAGGGGAGAAAGGTGATGATCATTCTGAGAAACAGAGTCTATAGTTTCCGTGTGCTGTATTTTATTGTGTATGCTGTATTTTATTGTTTTTGTTTTTTTTTACATTGTGTTCTTTTATATTTATTGTTTTTATATTTATATTTATTATTATTTATTGTTGCACTTTGGTAAGGGTATCCTGAACCAAATTCATTGTAACATGGAGTACAATGGCAATAAAGCCTATTCTATTCTATTCTATTCTATTCTATTCTATTCTATTCTATTCAAAGGGCGCATGACTGACAGGAGCCCTAGAAAATAATGGAAGACTAGTCAAATTTTAGTTTTTTTACAGAAATTATTACCCTTTCACCTTAAATGAATGTTTGCCTCACAAGGCACTCATAATCATATTTGGTCTTTTCTTGAGCTCTTTTGTTTTGTTTTGTTTTGGGTTTTTTTGGCAAAAAAATAAAAATAAAATCCACTCAACCTCTGACCCCCGCCTCCCCCCTCATCTTTTTTTATGATATGGTTTCGTCCCAGTGCCAGAACTACCTGCTGATGCTAGAAAATATACTTCCATCCAAAAAGTAAAACTAGATTTTATTTTTATATCAATGGGGGAAAAAAATCTGTTATCATGAAAACTACTTTTAGAATGTAAAATATGGCTTTCTTATTCATCTTGCACAAAATCCTAAAACCTATTATGAGCAGAATATTGATTTATGAAGGGTTAACATGTTTTGTGGCATTGAAATTGGTGGAGCCAAAAGTGATATGTTTTATCACAGGGCCCTATATCCCTTGAGGGCCACAGACCAAAAGTAAAAGTTCATTCAATTAAAATGTAAAATGTATTATATTTTGTGGGAAGGTAATATTCTAGCACTTACAGTTTTGTAACTCTCTTTATAACTCTCATCTCTGAGAAGTCACAAGTTAATCAAGCATAACATTCAACCACTAAATTTCGTGTTCAGGAATGCAGGTAAATAACTATAGTTTGACATCTTCATCAAGAAATAATAATAATAATAATGTGCTTTTCTATTTTTTTTTTTTTTACAGTAAAGTTGAAAAATCATGGATAACAATACTAATTATGTTTTAACATTAAAAATATCCTTTCAGTTACAGAAACATAAAAAAAAATATTTTGGTAATACCATATTACCTATAGTCTCAATTTAGGACAGTAAATAAATAAATAAATAAATAAATAAGATTTAAAAAAAATAAATAAATAAATTTAGGGCAGTTGTAACATTAACCCATAAAGAGTTTGACATCCCATCATATGTGATGTCAAACTCTTCAGTGCAAGAGATGGATCCAGAGAACCATCAAACATTAAGCAGGAAAATGACTGAAGCAGCCACTGGGTTAAAGTCAGACAACCAGTTACTCCTCCAAATGAGCCCCTTTGACCCAACATGAACACACCAGCAGTGTGTTTTCACTAATAACCCTGCACTTCCACACCACAGGGTATTTTTAAACTTTATTTTAGACACTTGTCTAATTTTTAATCATAATTTGGCTGGGTGGGTAATTTTTATTTCATTGCTGGTCTTCATGGACTTTGAAAACATAGCTGTTGGATTAAGGCGAGTTAGTAAAACCACACTGAGATCACAGATTGTGCTTCACATTACTGTGGTATGTGGCCCAATATAAGCTTGTCTCAGTGATTACATGATTAATCAAGCCAACCAAGAGTGGCCATAATGATCACATCCCACTACCACCATGTTTCACGCTGATAATGAACCATTCATTTGAGCTAATTTGCTCTGGGAATCTAGTAATCTTCCCCTTGAGTTGAGACAGAAAATGAGCCATCGTAATCTTCTTATTGAGTTCAGTGTGTTTGTGTCTGTGTGTGTTTGTGTTTGTGTGTAAATGAAAGTCAGCACTTTTCTCTCTCCAGTTAGAAGTGAGACTACAGTGCAGGGCATGAAAGAGGGACTCTATCTAAAGCAGAGGTGAGCGTCTTGCACAGCAGTATTTTATATGTAGCCAATCACAGCTCAGAACGGCCAAGTGATTCTCTCCTTGTACCTGTCTTCTTCTTCCTTATTGTTTTTATTCAGCACTTAGTGAGTTGCAGAGCATGCTGGGTCGTTGTCCAGATGATGTTGTGCTGCTGTCAGTGAAGTAGCTTCATTCTGGCGAAGGCGTGGACGCAGTGTGTGGCCCTGTACACAATTAACTTCTGGTCAGTGCACTTAATGAATGTCAAAGGAGAAAGTCCTTCCAATTATACTTTTTATAAAAATATTTTATTACATAATGTCACCCTATTAAAAAAAAATGCAGACAGCCAGATTTGCATGCATGAGCTGTGAAATAAAAGTAAAGTGAAAGTTTAAAGTGTAACTCACAGCAATGCCACAAGACCATGTTTTAAAGAAGCCATGAAACTCCTGACTTTAACCCTTTCATGCATACTGGTCAATACAGTGGACAGTTATTCTCCAGCTCTTCTCTTATATATTCATGGGTTTTGTTGTTTTAGTTCCATATCAGACTACACAGTGGATGCTTATGCAACATCTCATAATACATTGTAATTCATACCATTACTGTAACTTTGCAGATCAGGTTGATAAACCTATTAGATTATGTTAAAATGTGAGAAAACATCAGATTAGCTGCATGAAAAATGTTTTTATTTCATAGTTTTCGCGCAGTTCATCACTTTCTGATGATGGGTTTTAAATACATGTTTTCTTGCTTCAAAAATTGGTGTCCAGCTGAGTGGACATTTTTGTAACTCCATGAAAAATAGGTTTATACAAAAATTTCAATCACATTGTTTTTTTCATGCCTAAAGAGGAATAAAAACACTCAGGAAAAAAACTCAACTAAGGTTCTCATAATTCATGCATGAAAGGGTTAAGTCACTATTTACTCAAAACAAGCATTATTCAGTGACCCGCCATTTTTTTAAAAATCTGATTCGTAAGTTGACAGTAAATATACCAGTAGGCTAATCCATGATGGCAGCCCACAAAACAACACCGTGGTCGGTCGAGGAGGTTCAGACATTTCTGTCCTTGGTGGCCGATGAAAAGATTCAGCATGAGCTTGAGAGGGCAACACGCAACGAACGGAAGTTGTGTGTAACGTTGCTATGACGACCATGTAGTCTAAAGTTGGTAGTATCCTGTAATGGAAACAGTCAGAAATAGTACCTGGTACTCGAGTTGAGTCAAGTTGAGCTGGTACCAGCAAAAGTGCAGCGTGAATGCAAACTCAGACCAGTTGAATGTTGAGACCCCAATCGTAAAGAGTCTACTGGAGCATTAGGTGTGAAAACGACTAAAAAATCAGAATGTAAAGGGCAGATATATTTGCAGGATATGGAATCATAATCTAGAGTCTAACTTTTAGGAGTCTGATGTGGAAACAATCTATTAATGAGCAAATGTTGAAGGTGGATTCTCAAGGAAGCACAATACTTTGACTGTCAAGCAAATTAAAAGTATTCACATACCAAGAGATTGAACTTTTCTGTCAAATAACAGAGACCTGCTAAACGTACTTAACTCTGCACTCAGTACTTTTTATTCTGTTTTTATGATACTAAAAAATGAAATACTGTGTATTAAATGGAGGATTTTGTAAACTGGCTTAAGAATCTGGTCAGTCCTGTGATGAACTGGTGACATGTCCAGGGTGTACCCCACCTTCACCCATAAGTAGCTGGGATAGGTCCAGCGACCCTAGTGAGGATAAAGTGGGTTTAGATAATGAATGAATGAGTCTGGTTTCACCCGGCTCTATTTATAAAGTGTCATGAGATAACTTTTGTTATGTGCTAAATAAATAAACTTTGATTGATTCATTCATTTATGGTTCATTATCTAACGTGTGCATGCTTGTGCCATATTGTGAGGTTTGTGTTGGAGTCCATGTTGTGCAGAAAGCTGGTGATTTTACTTTTTTACTGCACATTTTACTGCACATTTTACTGCACATTCACCAGTCTTACTCCGCTTAAGTACAACAAGCAGCTTTTCTAAGGTTTTGAATGTAGAATTTACACTTGGCATGGAGTGTTAGGACATTCTCTTAAATAAAAGATACACATACTATTGTGATTCAAGCATTTACCTTTTGTCAAATACTATAGTGCTGACATTAAAAGCTGAATGACAGAACAAACAGTACTTTGGTGCGATATCTAAGTATTGACGGCATGTGTAACCTCATATATTCACATACTTACCTTTGGGAACTGCTGTTGAAGAAGCTCTTGGTGATAAATGGGTGTCTGAGAATCCCTTGTGGGGTAATTCTCTCTGTCCTGTCCCGGGTGAGCATCACCTTTAACAGCTCAACACATTCACTTCTGCCTCTTTATATCCGGTTTAGAAAATATTGAAAATCTAACAGCACAGGGAGAGCCCTGTCCTATAAATCATGCAGTTACTACTCAGTGGTTTTACTCCCTGCTTAAATACTTACTGTTTTTTTTTTCATCCAATAGAGGTAAATGTGTGCCTCTGCACTGTGAACCTCTTCTCAGTGCTCAGTGACATCACCTGAAAAATATAGATATATCATGTATTTTAATATAAATATGTCATAAATATGGAATGGTTTTAATGAGAAATAATATTGTGGATTAAAAGATCATTGGAAACATGACTAAAGAATGGAAAATGTACCTCATAAACCAAGTGATGGGACTCTTTGTCGAGAAGATTCTCTAGAGCAGGGGTGTCAAACTCATTTCCTCCAGGGGCTGCATTCAGCCCAACTGGATCTCAAGTGGACCGGACCAGTAAAGTAATATTATCATAACCTATAAATAATGACACATTTTAATCTTTGTTTTAGTACAATAAAAAACTAATTAAATAATTTAAAAATTTGAATTATGAAAATATTTGCATTTACATACTATCCTTTAGCAAAAACATGTCAATAACTTGAAAAAACTGAAACTTCCATTAGAAAGTAAGTGCAGTTTAGACAATATTATGTCTGAATTTATCATTTATACATGTACATAATGCACAATGTTACACAAACATTTCATAACAAGCATAATATTGTAAAAAAAAAAAAAAAAAAATTGGAGTTTGGAACTAAAATAAGAACAATTTTTCATTTGTCCAGGTCATTGTTCTTCTTGGTAGTTCTTCGAGGTTTAACTGGACAAGTTTTGCTTCAAAAGAGCAAAACTAGTCCAGCTGAACCTAGAACCTGTCACTATTTATAGGTTATAATGCTATTATTTTACTATGTGGAACCTGAACTAAAATGTGTTTGACACCCTTGATTATTAATATCTTCAGTGCAGTGTCTGCGATTCACAAATTCATCCCGCAGGCCAGACCGGACCTTTTGGCGGGCCGGTTTTGGCCCCTGGGCCGCATGTTTGAGACCCCTGTTCTAGAGTCTGTCCATCCTGCAGAACACAGCTCGGTGTTGGTCCCAAAAGGTTTGTGATGTGTTTTAACTGGAAACAAAACACAGCTTCACATTAAAACTCAGACAAAACCATAATACATTTAACAGGTCTCATACATTTTACATTTTCACAGTTATCATGTTTATTCAGCCTTTAAGTTACAATGTTGATGTCAGTTTGGTTTAGATCATTTTATGAGCAAACAAGGAGTTTTACTTTTAAGAATTTAGTTTTATTCAATATTTAGTTTAAGTTTTGAGCACTTCAGCTATTTGGAGGGTCGTGTTACTTTACAGACACTGAAAAAGATGCAATGAATGAATGCATCATCAAATCCAACAGAAGCATCTTAATTAAATAAACTTTTCGTTTAAGGAAACAGTATTATTTCATGTACTTCTATTGTGGTGTAGTTTGTATTTTTTTTTTATCTTTTTTTTTTCTTTGGTTAAGTGCATAATATGTTTAATTTCTACATTCTATTTAAAAATTACTAGGTGTATGGTGTAGATTTACCTTACATAGTTCAATGAGGGAGTTAAGTTTGATTAAAATAGTTTTTTTCTGTCAGATCTGTTTTCAATGTGCATGTGGGTGTAAATTATGAGGTGAAAAAAAACACAATTTGAACAGATCCTTATTCTACAGAAACTCTGTTCATTCATACTCTTGATGTATGTAATGATTTACCCTGTTTATCTGGTTAGCACCTTATTGCTGGTTCTTCCAAACATGATCTGGAGCAAAAATATCCAGAGGTATTTGCAGTATGTGCTGTCATGCACATAATGGTGGTCAGACACATTCAGGGTTGGTACGATGAGCAGGAAGGTGACATAGATTTAATCGATAGTTTCATGGATAATTCTGAGTGCATAATTGCTTGGCCAGTTGTTCCACCTTTAACCGGCTGCTTCTTGAACTGTCAAAGATCCAGGCTATAATGTGTGCAAGTCACGAGAGCGGTTTATTGTCGCGGAGTGCTCTTCTTGGTGCTGTTGTATCAGTAGATGAGGTTGAACACAGATCCACTGGTTTCTTCCTATTAATGTGTAAATGGGTGCATGCTCCGCAAATTATTTGGGTCTTACCAAGATATTAAAAAATAAAACAACCTTAGATTCAAAAGTGTTAGATCATTTATCTTGTTTATCATCATCTTGTTTATTATCTTGTTTGTGTTCATACATCTATAAACATACTTATTTCTAGATTTAACAATCTTAATTCAAGAAATCTTGTCAAGTGAAATGATCTTGCTGCATGGACAGATATTTCACGTGTTTTGAGGACCTTCGTCCTCAGATTTAGTGTTGTTTTTAGACACCCCCTTTTTGCAGTGTGTATCTGCACAAGATGACTGGCATGTTGTAAAATGAATTGTTCTGTGACAATATCAGTATGAAATCATTAATTTTGCACGTGATGATCCACTTGCAAGACATGTGGGAGATTGTTCCACCATTATAAAACATGTATTGTGGACGGAGTTTGCCATTTCCACTTACAGTATGTCCTTTGTGACTCGGTCTCTGATTTTGTCAAAACACATGTGACATTTTTCTCTTTATTTGGACTCCCAAAGATAATTCTAACTGATCAAGGACATTTCATGTAGCATACTTTCTGCACAACTTGGTATGAGTCACTGCTGTTCAAGTGCATACCATGTAGAAAGTCATTGCGCTGATGAACACTTTCACCAGACTCTTAATTCTATGCAAAATGACTGCTTTGTGTCCAGTAATGATAAGGCTGAGGGAATCCATTTTCTCCTCTTTGCTGCTCACCAGGTGGTTTGGGAGTCATTAGGTTTTAGTCCAGTGGAGTTGGTGCACACACTGTGCCAGGCCTTCTTAAGCTCTTATGTGTGTTTTCCTGATACACAATAGGCAATGATCTTTAATCCTTAGTGATCATTGCCAAAGCACTTTTGATTTTTTTCTCTTTATGTGGGCTTCCAAAGGTAATACAAACAGACCAAGAAAATTTCATGTCGCATATTTTTGCACAAGTAATAAAACAACTTGGTATCACTCACTCAGGTTAAACAGATCTGATGAAAAATTGGTGACGAAAGGTTAGATATAGGGTAAAATTTTAAGTTTTTGTTTTAGCTGCATACAAGAAACTATAAGATGTTCCCTTTTAGATCAACTCTAATACATACATTTGGATCTAACTAATCTTATTCTAAGTGAAAGGTCCAGTTTTACTTTAAATATCATGAAAACAGGGAGATCTGATTTATCTACAGTCTCTACAAAGCCTCGCAGGGTTCACTGGTGGAGCCCACATTTCAGGAGCTTAAGTCACAACAACTGCTCGACTACCCAGTGTTTTAACAGGAACAGTGACTGAAGTAGCATGTGCATTTATTTCTATGGGTAAAGTATAAATACCTGAGTCAGAGAACTGTGGCTGACAGTGCACATCTTAGTATAATGCTTGTGTATTTGTGCAATACATAAAGAAAACCAGAAGAGCATCTCGTCCTCAGGTGAATGAAAATATCAGTATAAGGTGTGATCAAAAACCGCACACTGACAATTACATACACATATTATTATTATAAGGTGTAAATGGCTTATTATAAAGATGAATGCACATTGTTCTACATATAAGCGTGAGGCAGAACAAAGGTCTGACATTCTCACCTTAAACAGTTAATGACAATGAAGCAGCTATCATAGAGGAAGGAGGTAGCCAAACATTTAACTAAGATGTCTGTGTGCATCATTTAGTGATTAGTAAATCTAATGAATCTGTTAGTTACAGCTTCTTCAGTACTGCTGCTATAGAAAAATGTGTCAGCAGTGGAGCTGAGGTAATAATCTGTTTGGCTTTGGTAAGCAGCAAGTGATGACCTGAGGCAATGTAGGACACATTCAATTACATAGGCACAAAAAGGGGGGCAGGTTTAGCTGGACAGGTGTGGGAAATGCTGTTGCACTCATTTTTAGAACTATAAAACCTCTTTCTCTCAATTATCAATCAGCTGTTAGCAGTTCAGCAGGAGCTACTTTCTCTTTGCACATTTTGCGAGTTTACAGCCATAATATGTGACATTTCCACATTGAATTATCTCAAGGCTCACACATAGTAGTTGCCATAATTTTAACTCATCACTTAACCTTTGGCCACCATAAAGTAGAGTCTGATGGATACTGGATTTTTGATGCTCATACTGAAATCAGGGAATTGCAATTATACATTCTATAATTGCGGTACAATCATACTGCAATCATCCCTCAAATAATGATGTATGAAGCAACACTTAATAGAGGCAGGATGATATTTATACACAGTATATCCCTTAAATTAACAAAATATGCACCATATGTTCTGCAGTTTTCATATCTGCCAAAAACATATGGACCTATGTAAACAGTCACGCCCAAAAAGCTGGAATAATCATCCTCTCATGAAATGACTGTGACAATGTGATTTATTCATGATAGATAAAGTGTAATTGGGTCAAAGGTGATTACTGTTGTGTATAAATAGGAATTTTTAAAAAAAAGGAATGTATCTGAAAATAGTTACGCCAACTTTATGTGCAAAAGTGTATGTATGATAATGCAATACTAATAGATAACTTACTGTTAGAAAAGTTGACTCATTTAGATGCTATATTAGTTAACTCAGCTATTTTATCAAACTGAAATCACATAATATGAACGTAAAGGTAATGCAAAAACTTTAATACATTAGTCTTGTCACTTCAGCATCAGCAGACTTAATCTTTTATTACTGTTTTGATTCAGAGACCTTTAGTACCTTAAATTAACATACTGTGTGTTTGAGTTGGCAAGGCTAAAAAGGAGAAAAGTCAGTTTGCAAGAATTTGGCAATATCAAAAGCTTTTAAGTAAAATTCAGCTTTTCAATTTAGCGTCTCACTTTGTATGACACAATAGAGTCATTAAGATTCACAGACCCACATCGGTGCATTGGCACTGAATTTAAAGATGTGAGTGTCTGCATTAAAATATGCATTGAATATGATTTTGGATGGAACTGCGGTGCATCGTTTCACATATCATTTATTACTGCATTAATAAAAATCCAATTTATTCATGTAGAAAAATTTGTGTAGGTCAGATCCATTTATTTTTTAAGAAATAGAGCCAATAATTTCATATTTACTCTGATTCCTATGCTCTGTTTTCTTATTTGTGTGTCTCATCTCCACTTCAACCTGTGGCTAATTCTCATCAAGTCTCGAGGCCAAGTCTTGTAGAAGCATAAACAAATATTTGGGCTGCTGCGGAGGTTGAAGTGTGTTATAATGTGGAAAAGGAAAAAAGGTAAGTATTGCTGGTATATGACGAGACCAAGATTTGGCTTTGTTACGAACCACTGATGGTGTCTGACATGATATTCTTATTTCTTTGTCTATGATGCAGCAATGGATATTCATTAATGCAATTTGTGTGTACTTTCTGTACATACAGTGTGTGCAGATGTCTTTACATGACACCTTTTGTACATGACACGTCTTGCATTGGGTTTTTTCTTACATTTTCTCTCGTCATTTGCAGATTTTTTGGAAGGGGAAGGTGTATGTTTTTCTTACCTGAACTGAGGGTAGAAGGACAGTGTTGTATACTGAGCAGAAACTACAGCCCCTTGAGGCATATTTGAGTAGCAGAGAAACAAACATGTTAAATAAAAATGACACTTTTTAGTTAAAGGTTTGGTTTCCTGTCTACATACACTGGAAAAAAATCTAAATCTTACCAAGTGTATTTTTCTCATTTCTAGTCAAAATATCTTATCACACTTAAAATAAAACATAATCACCTAAAGAGTAACATTTCAGTGAGATTTAAGAACTTATTTTTAGACAATAGATCTTGAAAATCTTATTTCAAGAAATCTTACCAAGATAATTTTCACTTGTTTCATTGGCAGACTTTTTGTTTTGCTTAATTCAAGATTTTGTTGCTTAATTCAAGCAAAAAAAAAATCTGTCAATGGAATAAGTGAAAATTATCTTGCTAAGATTTTTTGAAATAAGAGTTTCAAGACCTAGTGTCTAAAAATAAGTTCTTCTATCTCACTGAAAAGTTACTCTTTAGGTGATTATGTCTTATTTTAAGTGTGATGAGATATTTTGACTAAAAATGAGAAAAATACACTTGGTAAGATTTAGATTTTTTGCAGTGTAAGAATTGTAAAGTTAATAAATCTAAGCTGTTTTTGAAATATTGAACTCTGTAGCATCTTAGACTGTAGTGGTGAATCATATTGTGTTGAACCAAATTATGTTGAGTCGTACTGCGTCACAACAGGGGTGAATGTTTTGTTTTTGTTTTTTTTGGCTGCTTCATGTGTATCTTGCTTGCTTGTATCAAATTGCTGGTAATACCTCAAAATGTATATCACATCAGCATCAGTGATGAAAAGACCCATAGTGCACCTGCACCAAACTCATCTTGTGGTGCCTTTGCACGGGCCCTTTAATAGTTCCAGAACATGTCAAATGTACAGTCATTATTCACTGCAGAAACACCCAGTGCCATTTACTGACCTGGATGATGATGATAATCACAGCGTTTGTACATTAAACTGCTGCAAATGCTGATGAGCAATGAAAATGATGACAAAGATAATGACGATGAATGGCACTTGTATAAATAACAGTGATGACGACGGCGGCAGGGTTGACAGTGTGGGCGACATTGACGATGATGAGGTGGAAGTGGATGAAAATCAATAAAACAAGTCCGACAACTGCTGCAGGTGATATCTTGAGTTTTCAGCCGGCAGCAGCACTTCCACCGCTCCCTCTTCCTTACCATCACACTCTCATCTCCCAATCTGCAGACGAGGGGAATTGTCCCATCACTTCTGCTGAGTGGGCAGCCATTTCAAAGTATCAATTGGACACGTGTCAGAGGAAAAGTTTTTGCTGCCAAAGCAGCACCTTTCAGAACATATGAGCCCTCCTGAATGAATGAATCGTCCTCTCTGTCTTCCTTTTCCCTTCTCGCCTGTCTCGTTCTTTTCATTCCTCACGCTGCAGTGGAAGGAGGAGTGCTACTGCGAACGCTTTGAGTGATGAGAGAGATAAGTGGCAGAGATGCTTAGGAAGTGGGGACTCGGCTTGAGCATTACAGTGTGTATTCGCCCAAGTGTGCAGATGTATGTTAGAGAAACAGAGGGAGGAGAGACGGAGGGAGGGAGACTGAAGGTGACAGATGTCAGTAGGCTGACGATGAGGAACATGATAAGCAGCCTTCCTGTCATTCAGATGTACAGACAATGACATCCATCTCACGAGCGGTTCAAAACCATGCTGTTGTTTGTCCAGCATGTCCCCATGAACAAAAAAACATGACACCACCAACCATTTGCTGTGTTAACACTAAAAAAATAAACTTTTCACAGGACTTTCTTTCCTTGGAGCTATATTTCTCTCTCTCAGACTTTTTCCCCCCGTTTAGTTCTCCAGAAAAACCTCAGACAGACTTATGGAGATAAATGAATGCAAAAGGGACCTTGTAGTGCATTCTTTTCCTGCAACTGGAGGATTAGGAGGTCAGGACCTGTTCATCTGAGCTCCTTTCTGTTTCTGCTGAGGCAGGAGAGTGTGGTTTCTGAGACAAATTAATCTCTAGAAAACCGCAAGAAAATATGGCATGTGAGAAATTTTTAATGCTCACATAACATAAACCGATGTGTATTATGGTAATATTGAGGTGGCAACATGATATCTATTGACAGGCATCTCTAGTGCAGTTCTGTTAAGACTTTATGAAAGCATACCAGATATACTGTCCTCTGCTGAAATCTATATGATCAACAGTGTCTTACATTACCTCATGGAAAATGTTTCAGATCCATCTACAAAGAAAAGTAGTACATGTGGCTCCCACAGATACAAACAGTACTGTATTTTAATTATATATTAATATTCATATTGTGTTGAAATAATACTTGTGTATTTTCATGTATAAATCTACTCAAGTAGATTAGTTCAGATTAATCTTGAGTAAAGGTCAATTTTCTGATTGTATTAGTTTTATTAATTATTATTCTCACCATTTATTGTCCTCCATAGCATAATCTACAACATTAACAAAGTGCAGTATATTTATCTCGACCGTTTTTTGGTTGGTTGTTTTTATACTGTATATATATTACACTGTTTTTGCACTATGCACCACAAGATAGTTGTCTCTTTAAATTTAATAGTACATATGTATTATGACAATAAAGGCATTCTATCTTTCTACACTGGAAAAATCAAAATCTTACCAAGATCATTTTCACTTGTTCTACTGGCAGATTTTTTTTTGCTCGAATTAAGCAACAAAATCTTGGATTAAGCAAAAAAAAAAATAAATCTGCCAATGGAACAAGTGAAAATGATCTTGGTAAGATTTCTTGAACTAAGATTTTCAAGATCTATTATCTAAAAATAAGTTCTTATGTCTCACTGAAAATAAGACATAATCACCTAAAGAGTAACTTGTAAGTGTGATGAGATATTTTGACTAGAAATGAGAAAAATACACTTGGTAAGATTTAGATTTTTGCAGTGTATCTAACATTACATTTTTTCCAGTCAAGTTTCAGTAAGTTTAACTCATGAGCTATCAGTTCCAAGACCATCACATGTACACAAACATAAAGCATTGACTATTTGAAGTGACATAAGCAAAGATACTGGCCAGAACCAGACCAATTTGATATTTGCTTGTGCGAGAAGAAGGCTGAGTTTTAGTACATAGCTGTTTCCACATTTTAAGGTCAAACATTTTGTCAATGCGTAGCAGAGAAAAGAAGGCATCATGTGTGGAGATCGGGAGGTCACGTCTTCCTTCTTTGCAGATGCCGTTCTGGCATCATCACAGGAGGGCAGATGGGAGTGCACATTTGGTCATGAATGATGGGTAATGACCAAAAGAACAAGACTGAAAATACATCACAAGCAGCTGAAATGAGTTCTCTGTATGATGGGAGGAATCTGGAAATCTGAGAAAGGCTCAGAGTATTAGTTCTCCTTCCTATTGAGAGGAACGCATTGAGGTGAATAGGTCACCTGATAAAAAACACCCCATAGTTACCTACGTTTGGATGTTATTCAGGTACAGCCAGATGGGCGGCAACTCCAGGGCTGAGACCAGGACTCACTGGAAGTATTACACCTTCCATCTGGTCTGGGAGGTGGAGACAGGAAGTGTCCCTGCTCTCCCTGGTCCTTCTGTGACTGTGAAATAGAGTATTATCATTTCACCTCCTGAAAACAGATTTTAAGCAATTTTATGCTTTAGGCACCTTTTGCACATGCAACTGAATCACAGCTTAAACAGCTGGTTTGCAATTGAGTTCAAGTTCATATGTAGTGTGAACAGAATTTCTAATGTAGGTATTAAGAGTATTCATGTTACATTCTATATGTTGTAGAAGATGAAATCCAAATCTCATTTCCTAAAATGCAGTAAAACTTTTATTTAACTGATAAAGGTTGAAAGAAAAATATCAAATGTTTTCATTGTCCAACTTAAGAAGAAGACTCTTTATTATTTATCAGTACGCGCATCACACACCGACACTGACCCTCTGCCTTTAACCCAGTGTTTTTCAACCTTGGGGTTGTGACCCCATGTGGGGTCGCCTGGAATTTCCATTGATAATAATAATAAATTTAAAAAATCTTACTAATAAAAAATGTATGGTGGGTTGACAGAGACAATCCCAATACATAAAAGACATGACAAACTGTGAAGCTGAAACTGAAGCACTGTGGTACTGTTTATCTTTCAAATGTTCATTGTGGTCAGTTTCAGATGCTGCAGCTCTTTCATAATTCACAGTTTGAGTTCTTGTTTGTTCAGTATTAATTGTCAGCCTTGTAAATCCAAGCTGGACTGACTGTACATATCCTGACCGAGGAAAATAAAATTCTCACTTTGTGCAGTAATCTACACCTGGCTTTTCTGCCTCTGTCCATAATAATATACATTATATAGACTAAATGTCACCTAAAATTAATGTTTATTTGCAACATAGTACAGAAAACTATTACAGGATGAAAAACAAATTAATTTTTGAAAAAAAAAAAAAAAAAATCTTTGTTTTCAATGTCTGGGGTCGCCAGAAATTTGTGTTAACGTAATGTTAAAATGCGGTCATGAGCCAAAAAAGGTTGGGAACCACTGCTTTAACCCATCATTATCTGAACATGTAGGAACACATCACACATGGTTCTAGGAGCAGTGGGCTGACATATCAGGCAGGGGAGTAAATGGGAAGTTAAGTGCTTTGCTCAAGAGTACATCAGCTCTTGTTAGTTAATTAAAGAGCTAGTTAAATTAACTAGTTTCCTGCAGGTCCAAGAAATCAAACTAAAACATGCCCTGAAATGGTGTTAGGATTGAAGGGGCACACGTCCACTATTTATTGGTGGGAGGTGGTAAGATTTGGTAACTCCATCTGGAGCTATGGTCTGTTTCATCCAGTTATGATGCTTGTCGCAATATTGCGTCTTTAGCACTTACAGGGTTAACAAAGAACTTCATCTGGAACAATTCCACACAGAGGTATGGAATATTAACCCATAAAGACCCACTGCTACTTTTGCAGCAATTCTAAAATAGTTTTTTCTCTATATTTAACTTTTCTTATGTAATTTATCACCATTTACTCTAAATTTATGCTCTATGTTTTGCATTTTTAAGTGAACATTAGGTATTTTCCTGTATTTAAAGGTCCTGTGCAGAGAATTTGTTTAAAGTGGATTGCAGCAACACCTTCAGCCAGAATCGGTGGTGTTTTTAAGGGACAAAGACTCCACTTCCCATGAGCACTAGCAACTATTGTCGTAAGGGTGTAATTCTGGCCGAGGCATGCATTTGTTTTGAAGCTAACGACTGAAGAGCGGATCCTCTTTACAACTCTGCGTTTCTTTTTTCAAGACAGCAACTTGCAGGGTGCAAAGTGATGTTTGAAACAAGACAAGCAAACTTCATAAAGTCTTTTTGTAGCATAGTTTAGTTACTGGTGTGAAAATGACAGTGAAACCTAACTTTGGATGTCCTACTCCTGTCTGTACGGCACCTTTAATTTACTGATCATGTAGATGTTCTTTGAAATTCAAATTAAAGTTGAGGGTTATTATATCAAAAACAGAGAAAACTGAAGAAAATGGGACTTTTTCAGAAAAATCTGTCATTAACTGAACATAAACCAAGTGTGTCCGTTCGCTGTCATTGATCCAACTCCATGGGTTTTACTGGTGAATAAATGTTGTGGAAGATGACAATGTTTCCATGGTAACTACACAGCTACTGAATGTCCAAATGGGTCATATCTGATGACCATGAAAAGCTGACAAACTGTTGTTTTTTTTTACACCAATTATTTACATGTATTGACAGAATTAGTTGATCAACATGTTTCAAACATTTTAGATCAGTAGATGGTTTTCGCTGGTGGCTCTTTGGGTCTTTATGGTTTAAGTCAGACTAAAGCAAATGCTCCTATCACAAATCATCTTTTGCCTCACTTTTCGCTTCTATTTTGTTTGTGCAAAACATCTGTAATTCCTTCTGGTCCGGACCTTGGCAGCACGCAGGGAATACGCTTGATCAACAAAAGGTCCTGCATCTCAACCTAATGTCTTCCCTCCTGGGCCAAAGCAATGAACCAAGAAGCTGCTAAAGTGCATTTTTCCTCATAGAGGGAACAGATCCCTTGCGCATGGCGATAGATTTTCAGAGTCGCTTCTTTTTTCTTCTTCATCCTCCTCCTCTGTTCTCGATCGATTCAAGCAAGAATGTGTCCTGGAGGCATGTGCGACCCTATACGATACACTATATACGCTGTATGTCAGGCCATCTGCACAGGACAAGGAACAACTGTTATCCAGCCAAGACGCTCTCATTTGCAAAACAGCCACACATACACTTACTTTCTCTCCCTCTCCTATTATTTGTTATTCTCTCACACAAATGTGCTCTAAATCTCATCTCCTCCTACAATAAATGTATACATACACCTTGTAATATCTCTTAGGCGGTAATTTTCCTGCACCATAAAATGAGTCATTTGTCTCCTCTATATTTTCCTCTCTCTCTCTCTCTCTCTCTCTCTCTCTCTCTCTCTCTCTCTCTCGCTCTCTCTCAGCCGGTGGGGAAGGAGGAGCATGCTGCGAGAGTGCCGATGCTGAGATTAAAACCTGATGGAGGGTGTCTGAGCAGTGGATGTGTGTTGTGGAAAAGAGGGAGGGGATTAAACCAGTATCTTGGGGTCTCTTCTGGGTGTCAGAGTCCTGTTGGGGAGGTGGAGTGCTGACGGGGCACTCTTGCATGATGAGAACACACACACATTCGATACATACTATACACACACATACACAGGCACCCGACACTTCTTTTGCATTATTTATGAAATGCTGCCATTATCTCTTGTTTTACACCTTGCATCAAGTGAGTGCCAGGAATTCAGAGTCGTGTATTGGTGTGTGTGTGTGTGTGTGCCTGCATGACATAAAGGTGTGTAAAACAGGCTGGATTATTGGTAACTTAGGAAAGAATGAAGACACAGGAAAAACTGTTGCCATCAAAAGAACTCGAGCACTGACATCTCATGAAGCAGGCAGTGAGGGGGAACAAAGAACAAACGCTCCACCTGAAGTCTTACAGCTTCAGAAAAAAAAAAAAAAAAGATATGAAACGGAAAAATACGAAAAGTTGTGCCCATGTTCGTCTGTCCATAAAGTTTTCAAGCATGAATCTGAGTAGGATGTAGGGTGTGGGTGGGATTCTGTTCAGAAACCTGCACTGAATAAAGAAGAAATTGAGAAAGACAGTGTCACTTGTACAATAGAAAGCTTTAGTGAGGAAGGGATGTCTTTTAGTCGCTGTGACACAAAAACAACACGCGATCACAGTCACGGTTGTAGCTGTCACCGCTATATGAGTGAAGGCTAATGGGTGCTACATTGGCAGATTACTTTGGTAAATCCGCACGAATCTCAAAATGTTCTCAACTGAAAAACAAGCAACTGTCAGTTTTCTTGTTTTAAAATACATAAAAAAACCCAGTGTCTGTGATAGATGTGCCCAGATTCCGATAAAGGGCAAAAAAATCAATCTGTATGAAGACTGTGCGCCAAAAATAAACGTTGATGTGAATTTACAATGAAGTATTTGATTGTCTAAAATAAGACTTCAACAAAAAGAAACACTTTGCTTTAATCTGCCTCACGGTTCAACATGGAACCACAGCTGATAATCTGCTCTTCACATCAGGTTTCCAAAAAGACAGAAAACAATTTTTACCGTATAAAGTCACACAGTCACCACAGACTGTCTGTGGAGAAGCTGCTGACAGGGACGGACAATGTTCGACTGCAGTTTTGCCAATTTTTCTACCGTTTAGTACCCTCTGGAGTCCAGTCCCTTCTGCCTCTGTCTAAACTCCTGCAGTATCATAACACAATCTGCAGTTAATACGGCAGTAACATATTTTCCATTGGTATGAACAGTATAAATAGTTTTGCCATTAGAGGACAATCACTCCTTGTTCTGGTGCTGTGTGATAATAATGTGTAAGCTAATCCTCCTCTCCTCTAATTACATTTTCTTCTTAACAAACTGTGATCTGTCATAACTATGTAATTTTACATTGATATCCTCCTTGTTGTAAACATGTGCATGTTTCGTATGTGCTGTAGCTTGAATTACCCCCTTATTAGGGAAGGGAATTGATAAGAATTTAACGATTCCAATTCCGTTATTGATTTTGCTTATCAGTCCGATTCTTTATCGATTCGCTTGTTGATTGTCACTGGGTGAGGGAATAAAAGAATACAAACGGGTTTGCTTGCATTAACTGTCTTTTATATTTCCATCTCAGCACAGGAAATATAACATATATAGTATGCACAAATAATAATAACAGATGATGCCAGGCCCGGTTTTGGGGGGGACGTGTCACCACCATACTGTCACCACAATATGACTGTACAAAGTGAAAGTGAAACTTAAGACTCTTTACTAATTCCTCTATGTCTCCTGCTGTTGTGCACCTAATTTTCCATTTCCCTACCTTCGGAAATTTTTATTTGAGGGGGCAGGACATTTGTTGCCCCCCCTCCCCCCGAACCGGGCCCGGATGATGCCCTGGTGTTTACTCTGCCACTAGATTCACAAGCATTGCAAAGTAGCGTATCAAACACATGACATTCCTGTAAATGAATTGCATGCTGTGTGGACAAATGTTTGAACATATTGGAGGGATTTTCCCCCTTTGAAGAAATGGAAGCTTTACAAGTGTTACAAGTGGCCCTAGTGTCATCTTTTTGTGTGAAATATAGCCATACTTTGCAGTGTTACTGCCTCACTACGATCTACACCAAAACAATGCAGCTGACATGTGACGTCATCACGCATGCGCAACGAAGGTGAAATCGGTAAGCAGAATTGTTAAGCAGGCAGGTAAAGGATTCCAAGGAATTGAGCTACTGGGAACTAGTTCTCAAAAAGAACCAGTTGTTGATTCCCATCCCTACACCTTATGTTACCTCACACAACTTATCCCGTTTTTATTGCTAAACTAAACTGGAAACCTTGACGAAAACACCTCCAAATGTCACTTAAATCTTATTTTAATCCATTACTAGAACACTTGCCTCTGCATTAAAGCTGTGTTTATTACCTGCAAGTTCCGCTTTAATGTCAGGATGCCTAACCTATGAAAACTAATTAAAATCCTCACATTTACCAAAGACTATAGAAAATGGTTCAATATCATCTGCTGTTCATAAGAACGCTGTGGAATTAGTTTACCAACATGGAGCCGTTATCATATTAGAATATTAGAATATGAGGAAATAAATAAAACACTGGAGTACTTAGATCCTAGTGGCCTGCTCAGGGGTCTCATATTGTAGTTTATTATATGGTCATAGAGTGCAATTATAAGACTTAATGAGTCCCAGTAGAGGTCTGCTACATTACAGAGCCTGCCACATGTTAATTAGAATGTATGAATAATGTTTGGCATCACTTGGCTGTTTCTATTCAGAGGAAAGACTCAAGCAGTTTTGGTGTCTGTGACAGTACACATATCCTAGTAATTCTCTATAAGGTCAAGTGGGAGGTATATCACCTGAAAAAATCCAAATGAAATGCTTTTATTTTTATTTCAGATTGCCTGTTTCTTCTTTTACTCCTACCTGTAAACTTTTGTAGCATATTTTACTACATTTCTTACTGTTTTGACACATGCACTTGCAAATAATGTTCACATTTTTTTAAAGTGTGCTTTGTTATCAGCTGAATAAAGTTTCAGTTGAGCACAAGATACATTTTTGGCACAATTATTATCAGATTTAGAATCTTTTCAACTTCTAAACAGAATACAGATATACCTCATGAAAACGTATACAGTGGTCCCTCGTTTATCGCGGGGGTTACGTTCTAAAAATAGCCCACAATAGGTGAAATCCACGAAGTAGTCAGCTTTATTTTTTACAGTTATATATGTTTTAAGGCTGTAAAACCCCTCACCACACATTTTATACACTTTTCTCCTTAAGTAATTTTCCTCCTTCTTTATGTAACGAACCGAAGATTCATTTATTCTGTAATGACGCCCTACAGCCGCGTAACTTCTACCTTCCTTCAGCATGTCCAGAAGTCCAACTTTTTGTGCGATGGTTAGGATCTTTCTCTGCCTTTTGGGTGTGACCGCAGGAGCCGTTGTCAGTGCAGAACGTTTCGTCGACATTGTGGGTTTTGTCGGGGAGAAAACTTGCAAACATACAGCACTTAAGAGTCACACTGTTAGCGACCGAACATTTATGTAAATTTGGCAAGCCGATCGCATTCTGTACTGTACAGGAGACACAACACGGAGGAGATTGATTGACAATGGTCTACAGTCCCTTAGCCAATCAGGATGCAGGACACAATGCGCATTCATACGCTGTAAAAAAAAAAGCATGCAAAATTGCACTAAAAAAATCCACGAAACAGTGAGGCCGCGAAAGGTGAACCATGTTATAGTGAGGGACAACTGTATTTCAAATCATTATTGACCCTTTCATGCATGAATTATGAGAGCCTTAATTAAGATTTTTTTTTTTTTTTTTAATGAGTGTTTTTATTCCTCTAGGCATTAAAAAAATAATGCGATTGACATGTTTTTATGAACCTCTTTTTCATTTTGTTGCAAAAATGTCCATTCAGCTGGACACCATGCATTTAATTTTTGACAAGAAGAAACATATTTACTGATATACTTTGAAAAATATGACATAAAAACATTTTTAATAAAGCTAATCCGATGTTTTCTCTCATTTTAACATACTCTAATACTGGTCACTACTCACTCCATGGAGATAATATGCAAAAATAGAAAGCTTTTTGTTTAACCCATAAAAACCCAGTGCTACTTTTGTCATCATTATGTTTTAAAAAAAAAACCTGTTAATTACAGTCTAATAACAACAACAAGCAACTGATTTACACTCAAACATGTTAGTGCAGATCAAATTTATGAAGAACAGCAAAGTTACAGTAATCATATGAACTGCAATGTATAGGATGATGCATGAGCGTCCACTGTGTTGGCTGATATGGAACTAAAGTAACAAAATCCATGGATAGAACAGCTGTAAAATAGCTGTCCACTGTAGTGACCACTGTGCATGAAAGGGTTAAAGCTGGAGGAGCCAAAATAAAAGGTGAAAACCATGACAATTTGAAAACATGCACCATCCCTTTACAACTCTCTCCTCTCAGTCCAAGTCAAAAGTCAAAAGTTAAATATTAAGATAGATGCCCTGTCATGGTGTTAAGGAACAGTGTGTTGCATCCATGTTTGTGTCTGATGGAATCTGATCAGCGGTAAATACATGTAAATACAGCTGTCAATCATGTATTAAATCCCTCCTACCTGCCTGAAAACATCAATAATTCAACAAAACCTTTATCATGGAGTAGATTTATGGATGTGGTGAAGGAGCACATGCAGGTAGTTGGTGTGAAAGAAGATGCAGAAGACAGGGTCAGATGGAAACAGATGATTTGCTGAGGTGACCCCCTAAAGGGAGAGACCAAAAGTAGTAATAGTAGTTGAATAACTGAACTTCGAGCAAACTTACTTTAATGTACCATGCTGTTACAAATGGATAGACATGAGGTTGCACTGACCGTGACATTAGGTCCTACGGGTACCAAAGTTCATAGTGAAGTCAATCCTTGCAACCAAGTGAATAATTATGCAAAATTTGACAACATTTTGTCGAGCCAGTCCTCTGATATTGTTCAGAGTGTAATAGAAACCAATGAATGGGCATACTAGATCTAAAAAGTAATACACATAACTAAAATTCTTTTTGAGATATCGCTCGGGGCTTTACACTCAAGTGGTGCAGATATTTGTCTAAGCCTTAACCTGTTCTATCCATAACCACAGCGAGGAGTCTGGACTAAAATAACACCTCCCCTGTTGGAGAAAATGGACTCTGAGTCTGTATGTGCACTGGGACGAGACGGCAGTTTTTCACATGCTACTGTTAATATTTCTTTTTCTCTTTCTTTTTTTGTTGTGGATTAACCTTAGGAAACCAGCTTTACATACTTTCCAAGGAAACTGTGAGGCTCACAACAGTTAGGAGTGTGATAAGTTATTACTTTTAAGGCTCCAAACAGCCTGTTTAATATGGTTTTCACCGTCCCTGTTGGAACACATTTCTGTTTGTTCACACTCTGTTCAGAAGGCCGATGTGTTATCAGGATTTCCAGCCCCCTTCAACACATTAAATAATTAAGTAGGTTGTGTGTAATGTGTGTCTGTAAGCCAAGCCACGTTTAAAGTTTATTCTGATGTTATGCTTTTGGGAACTTTTTTGTTATGACAACAATACAATTGGTTACAAACTACATCAAGTTGTGCTGCATTTATCTCTGAAGTGTACATAAAAATATACACACTGCAAAAATCAAAATCTTACCAAGTGTATTTTTCTAATTTCTTGTCAAAATATCTCATCACGCTTAAAATAAGACATAATCACCTAAAGAGTAACTTTTCAGTGAGATATAAGAACTTATTTATAGACAATAGATCTGGAAAATCTTATTTCAAGAAATCTTACCAAGATTTGCTTAAATTAACCCTTTCATGCATACTGGTCACCACAGTGGACAGCTATCCTACAGCTGTTCTCTTATATATTCATGGATTTTATTGTTTTAGTTCCACATCAGCCAACACAGTGGATCATCCCATACAATGACATTCATTCCATTACTGTAACTTTACTGTTCTTGATAAACTTGATCTGCACTAACATGTTTTAGTTTAAATCAATTGCTTGTTATTATTATTAGACTGTAATTAACAGGATTTATTTTTTTTTTTTTAAACATGGTTTTTTTTTGCATCTTATCTCCATAAAGTGAGTAATAACTAGCATTAGAGTATGTTAAAATGACAAAACATCAGACTAGCAGCATAAAAAAAAAAAAAAAAAAAAAAAAAAAAAAAAAATAATAATAATAATAATAATAATAATAATAATAATAATTGTTTTCACACAGTATGTCAGTAAACACATGTTTCGTTTTCAGGTCCGGCATCGAAATGTGATTCAACAAAACTCATAATAAAGACAGTAGAATATCAAGGGGAGCCTCATTGAAGTTTCCTTTGGCAAAGCAAATTTGTTCAGCACAAAAAGAGCCAGACTACCATTCTGCTGTTATGATGCTGAACAAGACAAGTTAAAAAAAATATATATATATATTCCATAGTTTTCACACAGTATGTCAGTAAATACATGTTTCTTTGATTCAAAAATCAAACACGTTGTGTCTGGCTGAGTGGACATTTTTGCAACTCCTTTAAAAATAGGTTCATTAAAAAAAAAAAAAAAAAATCAATGATATTGTTTTTTTTCCATGCCTAAAGAGGAATTAAAACACTCAGGAAAAAATCTTGATTACAGTTCTCATAACTCATGCATGAAAGGGTTAAGCAAAAAAAAAAAATGTTGAATTAAGCAAAAAAAAAAAAAAAAAAAAAATCTGCCAATAGAACAAGTGAAAATTATCTTGGTAAGATTTCTTGAAATAAGATTTCCAAGATCTATTGTCTAAAAATAAGTTCTTATATCTCACTGAAAAGTTACTCTTTAGGTGATTACGTCTTATTTTAAATGTGATGAGATATTATGACTAGAAATGCGAAAAATACACATGGTAAGATTTTGATTTTTGCAGTGCAATGGTTATTTTCCTACTTCTGGGTCCAATCCAGTTTAATCCTCTGTGTTCAATATACCGCAGTATTGCATCTTTGAATCCATAAAACACATCCAGTCGTCATTCTACCCATTTACATGTGATGATAAACAGCAGTGGAAGTAGATGAAACTGATGAGTAATGTTAGAAATAGTGCCAAATAAAAATGTTTTATTTGGCACTATTTTTTTTTCTCTCCTTTGGATTTTTTTCTATTTTTGTACAAAATATCTTTTGTTCACAAGAAATGTAAAAATGACTACAAACACTAAAATGGCATACAGGTTAATGAGTGGGAGTCATGTGCATCAGTGATACATAAAATATGCCAGCAGAAAAGCTTTGAGGATGTACATTGTCATTTTTTCTGGCTCAAAACCCTGATTTCATGAGAATAAAAGAGGTCAGAGATAACATACTGAAGTTTTCCTTCTACATTTCACTGATAATTGTCATTATTTGCAGTTTTAACTCATGGAAGAAGTGACACTGGAGACAGTAGAAGCAGAGAATTTTGTGTGAAGTGTAGTTATGCTAAGTCACATTGTACACTTGTAACTTGCAATTGTAGCAAAATATAAATAAGCTGGTATATGTTTGCCATTATTGTTGTTGTTGTTGTTGCTATGGTTACAAATGTATGTGCCTAATATAAAGAAACACTGGGCATGTTTTTTTCTTTATATACCTAAAATATTATTTACGTGTCGAAGAGGCCCTAGTTCAAAATATGTATTTTATGAGGTGTTTCTCATCCTCACACTTCATGTTTGGTTTTTCAGCTCTTTATCTGTGCTGTCCAATTCAAGGTCTGGTAAATAAAGTAAGGATTTACATCAATACACACAGCTAAGAACAAACTCAAATGATGCCCTGCTGTAAACAGACCAGGAGCCAAAACAGTATTAAAGACACTCAAAGTCGGACGCATGTACTGCAAAACAGTAAAACACTATTAAAAAATGTACAAATAAATATATTTGATTTAAATAAATGAATAAGTCCCTTCTGAACCCTGACTGGTGCATAATTAAAGACAGATGTTTTATTGTAAATGATCATACAGACTTCACTGACCATTTGGACTAAGAAATGAGTTTTATGGCACCAATGCAACTTTCCTTCTTGTAAATAGGGTAGGCATAAATAAGCTGTTACTTCTGCCTTCACCTTTTTGCCCATATTTAATATAGAAATCCAAACTGTATGTATGTATTTATTATGTTTTGTTAAGTGGATGAATAAATTACTTACCTACTTACCTACCTGATGCAAGAGACCACCACATGATGTGAAACTAAACATGTTATGTAACAAAACACGTCACTTCACTTTTTGTCTTGAGCGTCTGGTTCCAACCGGCTCTATGTGTAAAGTATCATGAGATAACTTTTGTTATGATTTGGCACTATATAAATAAAAACTGATTAGATTCAGAACAAAAATTACGCAAAAATACTCTTATATTCTTCACCACATGACTGCTTCTGTACTGGCAGTTCAATCCAGTCTGTGCACCGTGTTCAATAAGTATATTGACCCACTTTATGTTGGCACTGTAAGGAAAATGGAGTACAGATTGTACTGGCTGGCTCCCTGTGTCTCAGTCTACCAGTGAAGCGATACCCTCAGAATCTACCTGGGTTTTCTGCCTCGGAGCGAGACCCTGACAGCATGTTATATGAAGTAATCCATACTTTCTAGGGTGAAGTGAGAAATTAATCTTAGCTGTCCAAAAGTTCATCCTCTCTTTGTGAACTGAACTGCAGTCAGTGCAGACTTTTGGACATCTGAGGGAAACTTGTGTCAGACAAACTTTGCATGTTGTTTCTCCACCATCCAATAATGTCAGAGTAGATTAGCGTATTTCAAGCTGATCCACAGACTACTGCATCTGCTCATAGTGAGGAAGTGATTGGTCTGGACATAACACAGCAGCCTGATGACAATGAGGTTCAACACTGAAATCCACTTAGAGCAAACATTATGACTTTATACACATACAAAAAGGTACAACAACAAAGTGCTTAATTTTATTGCTCTGTGGATTTGCCTGAAGGAAAATCCACATATTGGTCTGATGCTTTTTTTATTGTGATAATAAACTTTCCTTGTATAAGACAATTCATGCAGAAGCAAAACCAATCCTGACATTTACAATAAAAGCAACATAAAATGATAGTGAGGTAAAAACACTCAAGGCATACATCTGCATATTTTGTTTACATGTGTACATATTTATATTCCTGTAAAACCTCAACCCGGTTGTATAGTTTTTATGATTAACAAAGAAATTGGAGAAGAAAAGCTGGAGGTTTTTGTTTTGTTTTAGTTATTTTTTGGGGCTCAAGGTCCGATCAGAATCAAGGCTGGTGTCGTGTAAAGAACCTTGTGATGAAAAAGTATCAAAATATGATATGGTATGTCAGTGCTTGAATATCGAGGATCAACCAGACAGAGCTCAATTGTACCCACTGCTTCTGCTAAATGAATTTCATCCTTGGGGGGGGATAACCAACAAATGTAAATAACAGGCAGGTGGTGACAGTTTTCCTACACCTATATCCTACAGTTACTGGCACTAACGTTCACCTGAACCGAACTGTCGGCAGTCTCAGAATTTGCGAATGTCCCCATGCACTGGGGCGCCATAAAGGGGGGGTAAATGTGACAAATTCATGGGGTCCAGCATTTGTGGGGGGCCCACAGAGTAGTGGAGGGGGTCCATTGGATACAGGTTAGAAGTTGTGAAAATTTCGTGTAACATCCGCTGAGGAGAAATAGAACCAAGGAGTTAGACGTTGAAGGTATGTAACATTTTGTATATAACTGGACCCCCCCCACCCCAAGGTGAAACACCGTGTTCAAGTGGGTGGGAGGACCAGGCACCAGTCACACTGCCAATCCGAAGCAAGCTACCAATAGAAGCCCACCCCTTCTGCTTGTGTAGATCCCACCCATCACGTTAAGTTGAACTTGCAAGCAAAACCTTTCGATTTGCAAAAAATTTAGAGGTGCATAACCTTTGGACTTGCAAACAAAACTTGTAAAATGACTAAACATTTTGGCCTGCAAGCAGAAGTTTCAGATTTCAAATGAGAGAAAATGAGAACACAATCGATTCAGTTAAGCTTAAAAATTCTGAAACCTTTATTTTGTTTTCAAATCTTTATTTTTTTTATTTCAAACTGTATTTTCTTGTTTGCCTTTTTTCCCTTTGCTTACATAATAAAGACACACAATTTTCTCATAACAGTGTCATAACTTACAATCTTATCATGCCATGATGTGGTGACATATCTTTTTAAAATATGGAAAGTTGAATTTTATTTTGTGATAAATATTTATTTTGTTAAAACATGAAACTAATGCTTAAGCAAATGGTCTTTGAAGAATGGATGAATAGAGTGATATAGATGATCTCAATGAAGTTGTATGGTGTTCCCAGTTGATGTATATGTTAGTAGTGTCTTGTATGTTACTTACATGTATTAAGGTTAGTAATTGGTCAATAATGTCACATGACCTTCATCCATTGTTTCTGCACTCAGGCACCAGTGGTGCATGATGTTCAGTAAATAAAGTTTAATATTGAATATCTAGGTCAGGGGTCAGGAACCTGCAGCTCTTCAGCCTCCTTATGGTGGCTCCCTTTACTGCGGTAAAGCCAGTCGTGATTCTCCTCTGCATGGTCAAGCCAGCCGCTAGCGTTTTTCTTGTGTGCTACTCATTCAACAGTTATGGTAGATGAGCTGCATGGAGTGAAAGTGCCTTCTGGACAACAAAAGTAAGGGCTCATTTATGTTCTACGTTAAAGACACAGATGAAGACGGACGGAGGGTTCTGTCCGTCCTTTGTATTTTACTCATGTAATTCTGTCCGTTTTCCAAGAGCTTGCGGATGTGAACCCAGACAGAAAATATGGAGCAGTACAACTGGGAACTGTGGAGGCAGTGTTGAGTTTTGAAAAGAATCATTTCCATAAAAAGCGATACTTTTCATAGAGCAACTATATGAGTATAAGCACTATGTACTTTTGGGGTAATCCTACAACAGATTCCCTTCTTAGCAACAAAAGTGGGTTTTTTTCATCTGAAATAGGCTTTAAGACTAAATTCAATGATGAATAAAATTACTTTTTCCAGTAAGTACCTAATGAATTTGGTATTTTTGGTATTATACTATTAGCACAAATACTATGAACTACTTTTACTGTGTATTTTTGGAGTAATCATTAGGGCTGTGTATTGGCAAGAATCTGGCGATATGATACAAATCACAATACTAGGATCACGATACGATATATCACGATATATCATGATACTGTTAAAAAGGCCATTTTTTAATGGTTTTGTTTCTTTTTTAAAAGATTATTTCCTGGAAGAATTTAATTCCACCAGAAATCTGCACAAATACTAAACACATTTTATTTGATCAGAACAGGATCTAATATTATATCACAAAATGTTCCTCTGTTAAAATATAAATCATGTTTTACAGACATTACAGTTTAAGATCCTGTTCAAATGTTCATATTCTATCAGCTGAGAACTAACATCAGAACAGTATTTTTGTGCAATTCTGACAAAGGAACTGACATTATTTAATAAGAGTGTTAAATAATAATAAATAAAATATAAACAAAAAAGAAAAACTAAAAACAAAAATGAACCTCCACAGTATCTGCATTCGAATAAATACCTAAAAATATCGATACAGTACTTTTTAATATCGATACAGTATTGTGAAATGAAATATTGCGATATATTGCAGAACTGATATTTTCTTACACCCCTAGTAATCATACTCGTAAATCCCTTCCAAGCTCCAAAAGTGTTTGTTTTTTCGTCTGAAATAAGCTTTAAGACTAAATTTAATGATGAATAAAATATTTTTTTCCAATAAGTACTTTGTGAATTTGGTATTTTTGGTATTAGTACTTCATATACTATTAGCACAAATGCTATGAAATACATGATGTTACTCCTTTATGTGTCTTCACTGCAGTACAGGGAGATTTTGCTGTTGTGCAGATGATGATACATGTGACTGAACAGAGATAAGGTCGAGCACGATCAGCTGGAGATGGTGTTTGCCATCAATCAGCTGGAGGCGGCGTCATTTCTCATTGATCAGCTGGAGGATCAGGAGGCTCAGTGGATACAGCCCATGGATATAAGACACCTTTTGTAATGATAAATCCATGATACTTTCAGATGTTGATGCTACATCTTATTCGTCCTTCTGTCCAGTCCCATGTATGTTCACCCATAAAGACCCAAACATTCACTTCCGACCAAAAGCATCTACTGATCTAAACTGTTTAATTTTCATCTTTTCGTGGTCAGCAGATATGACCCATTTGGACGTTCAGAGGCTCAGTAGTTACCATGGAAACACTGTCATCTTCAACAACATTGATTCACCAGGAAAACCCATGGAGTTGGGTCAATGACAGTGGATGGAAATGCTTAGTTTTTGTTAAGTTAATGATAAATTTCACTGAAAAAGTCTATTTTTCTTCAGTTTTTTCTGTTTTTGATATAATGACTCTCAACATAAATTTGACCTTTTATGAACACTTACATGATTAGCAAATTAAATAATAGAAAATACCTGATTTTGACTGAAAAAAATTAAAATATAGAGGATAATACTATAATACATTGTGATAAATCACTTAAGAAAGGTTAAACAGAGATAAAAAAAAAAAAAAAATGTTTGAGAACTGACACAAAAGCAGTGTTGGGTCTTTATGGGTTAAAATAATCAGTAGTGTGAATAAAATGATCACAGTTATCATCGGCTCTGTTCAGTAATGGCAGAATTTCACCAGGTAAGAAATACACAAATGATCAATATTACTCTTTTTAATTTCCTTAAGTGTGAGTTTTTATAATAAAAGCATTTATCTTCTTTCAACATCAAACCGTTCATTTAATAAAGTGATAAGTCTGTGTGTCATTATTACTTAGTATTGACCAATTTTCATTTTTCTAATATATATAGGGGTCAGGGGTCACACTAAATACTGACTGTAACTTTTAGAATCCATTCAGTTAGGTTTTTGTGTGTCATTTAAGGCTGTGCACATATTTTCTGTATTTTCTTGTACCTACAAAAAAGAGAATGGCAAACAAATATATCTGCTCATTTCAAACCTACAAAAACAACAAACCTAGAGGTGGCCTGAGGCTTTTGTACAGTACGATATATACATAATATTATATCAGTAGCTCAGGTCCTGTGCAAAAAAGGTTTTGTGTTGTCGTACAAACATTATTCGGAGACAGTAGCTCCAGTGACAGAACTAATAGAGTCAGTGAAATGGAGCAAAAGCAGAAACCAAGAGCAGAGCCACCAGGCCCTGAACTCAACGTCCTCCTCCCCCCACTAGGAAGAACTGAGGAGCCTAATGTCTCTGGGGACCACGGATCACCAAAGTCTGTCCGTTAAGCAGCTCTGACAGCAATCAGCCACTGAACAAAGTCCTCTGCTTCATTATGGTGGGTGCAGTGGGTTACTGTCATTTGCAGTGATAGACAGTAGTTTGCACAGGGTCCCTCCAGTCTCACCAGAGACTCCAGCTCCATGGCACCAGCTCCTTTTTCTTCTTTTTTTCCCTTTATTTTATTCCCTGTTTCCTATTATTTCCTATTCTGTTTATGAAGATCTCTATGTAGTGGCTATATGTTATATTTCTACTTGCACATATAAAAAACTTTACCAAAAATTACTATTCGACTGTTTAAAACACAGGTGTCAAACATGCGGCCCGGGGGCCAAATCCGGCCCGCCAAAGGCTTCAATTTGGCCCGTGGGATGAATTTGTGAAATGTAAAAATTACACTGAAGATATTAACGATCAAAATGTTAGAATCATTTTAGGTCAAATCAATTGAAAGTGGATCAGAACCAGTAAAATACTATCATAATAACCTGTAAATAATGAAAACTGCTAATTTTTCTCTTTGTTGTAGTGTAAAAAAAAGTTACATTTCACAAAAATGTTTGCATTTGCAGACTAGCCTTTTGCAAAAAATGTGAATAACCTGAAATGTCTTAATATACGTATGTGGAATTGTAAAAATATTCTCCGTTACTAAATGTTTTGTGTATTTGTAGATAAACTGTGATCTGTATGTTGTGATGCACATGCATAAATGATAAACTAAGGTGTGATATTGTTAAAATTGCTCTGATTTTACTTAAGAATTTTCAGGTTGTTCATATTTGTTCATGTTATGTTCAAGTACAATTTGTAGATTTAAACATTTTCATTACAGAATTTTACTTTTTTCACTCAAAAGTTCTTATCCTGTTATTTATATTATTTTACTGGTCCGGCCCACTTTAGATCATATTAGGTTGAATGTGGCCCCTGAACTAAAATGAGTTTGACAAACCCTGGTTTAAAAAAAAGAGCAATGAAGTTACACAAAAGATTCCAATGTTCAGTGGCGGAAAAAATATTAGGCCACCCTTGTTTTCTTCAATTTCTTGTTCATTTTAATGCCTGGTACAACTGAAGGTGCATTTGTTTGGACAAATATAGCAATAACAACAAAAATAGCTCATAAGAGTTTAATTTCAGAGCTGATATCTAGTTGTTTTCCATGTTTTCTTGATAATAACCAAAATCACTTCAGTTCTTACATCAGTATCTATGGCATTGTACTGACAAAAACAGTGCTTTTAGGCATTCCATGTTTTCTTTTCTGTCTGTTTTAGTCACGATACACACAGGAGTTAGTACTTGATTGCATAATCATTGTTTCTGATGACTTTTGATGGTCTAATAATTTTTTCCTCGACTGTATTTGAACTGAATCTGCTCACAACGATGGACTGTGGAGTTTTGTGACCACTAGAGGGTGAAGTGAGTCACTCTGCCAGTTTCCCATGGCGATGAAACCTGACATCACAGGACTTCTGACCAAAACATTTGAAAGAGACAAGATGATATGAGAATGACTAAGAAACACATTTTAGAGTCAGAGAAAACAAATTGATAAAAAGCAAGAAGCGTTGTTGTTTTCTCCACTGGACACAGCTCTGAATGATAAGAATGGAGTTTGATGATGAAATGGCAGCGTTTCTTCTACAAGGATGAGTTTGACAATGAGGCTTGTGAATATATAAAGTTAGAATGTAATGTTATTCTCTTTGCCGTTTGTTGACTAAACTGTAACAGTTCTGACCTTGTTTGGACGATTCCAAACAGACCTTTAGTGCAGCTACTGACAACACAAACCGTACAGAAAACAGAGGTGATTTGTGTTTTTTCTCTGGCTGTTTTCTATCTTCAAACAGGGCTGTCATGTAAACTACCAGCTGTTACACCACGTGAAGATTATGACACAGTGGTATTTTGACCAACTGTCAAAAACTGTTATAAAAGCATAATAAAGATGAGCGTCATACTTTATTCAGTCAGTGACACATATCATTGTTTTGTTGGAAGTGTGTGTTCTGATATGCGACTTCTCCCTGCATGTTAAGTATTTGGAATATCAATATCATACATAACCTTTTTAAAGAGATCAACAAATGTACAACCTTTATTATCTTTTCTTACACTGTTTTATTTCATAAAATATTGTTTGATTTTCATCTATTATGGTATTATCTAATTGTATGCTGTGTCATTCTATCTTATCGAATGTCCTTGTTCGCTCATCACAGCAACATATTACTAAATATTACATTGTTGGTAGAGTTTCAGTACCATCCTCTTGTTCAAGCCTGTCAAGTAAAATATCAATATCACTGTTGGACATTGGAGACTCGTTTACTGAGGAGCAGCAGAAAAAGGAAACAAAACAGAGGAAAGAAAGTGATTTTATTTTGTGGAAAACCTGCTGGTCCATATGAGCGTCACCTAAAGGGGTGTTTGCTACAGGCAATCAGTATCTATTAGATAGCCATCAAAAAACACACCTTCTGTCCTTTGGAAAACTTAGAAAGCTTACTGTTTATTCTCTTGGATGAAATACACTCCGCACCACTGTTGGCCCTGAGCAACAGTCTGAAAAGATCTATGGTATCAACATGTTCCCCCTCCATCACTGATTTGTGATTCTTGTATCTGGCAAGCTCTGCTGCTCCCAGGGGGCCCGCACACTGCTTTCTGTTTTCCTAGCTGGATTCCTCGGTGAGCACAAATAAACACTTGTTAAACAGAAATCCCAATCGCCCTAGTTGTGTGCACTGCAAACCAAACAAAGAAGCTAACAGCTGCACTTTATAAAAACTACTAAGCAGGAGTCAAGGGCCAGACTAAAAGAAGGTATACAGATTAAAGCTGGATGGAAAAATGAAATGGGAGTATGACTTGGTTGAGCACGGCTGAGGCTTATTACTGCTGTAAATCTGCAGACCTTCTAGGGATAGGGCGCTGGGAGAACAAGGTCCATTTGAGAACAAACACCCAGTGGAAACTGTCTTTTCCTCTTTGTGTCAGCGTGGTGGAACACAGAGAGACAAAAGGACGGAGACAGAGTCAGAGAGAGAAAGCTTAACAAGGTCAACAACGCATTTGAGGGATGCTCGACCTCTCATCTATTTTTGCCAAACTGCAAACTGCACACGCGCCCATGCACAATGACGCACACACACATACCCAGCAACAGATCAGTATGGAATGAGACATGACAGCAGCTAAAGGAAGACAGTTTAAGGCGACCGCCGTGACAGCTTCATCTCTCCACACTGACACAGAACAGTGTGAATACACGAGTAAATATTTTACCAGGAGTTTGACATGCTTTTTGTCGTTGCAAAACAACACAGCCACCAGAATAGCACAATAAAATGTCATTGTTGTGTGTTTCTGCAGACCAAAAATACAGAATTTCAACATTTCTGAACAAAAACTATGTTTTGTATTTGTATTTCCAAATACATGGTGATATCAGCTCTTAGTTTTCACTGATTTATTTAGTGTTATTTTCAATGATGTTAGTCATAAATAACATTTCACACCTCTGAACATTCTATTTGCAAGGCACCATCCTCCTTCTTACCTGAAAGAACAACAGCCACTGAGGTAGTGATGAACATACATCTGTTTATGTGTCAATTTTACTAGGATGCAGTCATTTCAGTCATTTCATGGCTTACTTCTCTGTGTGCAAATATTACACCAAAACAATTCCCCAACTATAAGAGATAAGATAATTCTTTATTAGTCCCGCACCAGGGAAGGTTACAGTGTTAAAGCAGAGCAAGCCCATTATTAAGAGTGATCATACTTTAAAAATGTGAAGAAATAGAGATAAGAGCAACAAAACAGCATAAAAGATAAGAGCAGTATAGTGTAAGGGAAGTAACATTGAAAAAGGCTAATTCACTCAATAGTATAGCAGAAAGATATATCAGATATACAGTACAGTAATGTAAGTAAATTGGAGGAAGCTATTGCATAAATGAGAGTACATATAACAATAAATCTTTTTTGCAAAGATACTGTCTTTGCATTGTGTACTTCCTGTTTGGAAGTTTGACTTTTTCCAACCTGACCCTAAAAAAATCAAACCATAATCTTTGCCCAGCATTAACCAAAGCAATTATATTGTGTAACTCTAAAAACATTGAGGAGTCAGGACGTGAAATGTCACAAAGTCCTGGATTTTATAAATTCATAATCAACCATCTGCCATTACAAGAAAGGCAAAAAAAAAAAAAAAAATAGTTTTGGTGACTGGATTGGTAAAACTACAACAACCATAAATCTTATAAAGAAACATAGATATTATACGTATGTCTGCTTTTCTGAAGCATAGAATGCAAACATTTTACATGTTCATCTTGGTTGTGCAGATACTGCATGAATTCAGCACTTTATACTACTATAAAATAAAATAAATACACAGTCAAACACTATGAACCACACGATTGGTTCCAACATTCAGATTGTAGATCTCTGTGACAACAAGGATATGAAGGTATTTTCTCCCCATAGCTTTCACCAAAAAAGTATAGTCTAAAGGTCAGAATCCCCTGCCGGGTTTTGCAAGTGTCTGCAGAAAGTGTAAGCTGTCTCATCAGGAAGAGAGAATGGAGAAGTTCAATACACCAGCAGGGAAATTCAGAAGTGAACACATTTTCTTGCTGCACAACCAAAAAAAAAGTATTATTCCTTATGTTATTTATTGATGACTTTATTTCACAAATAACACATAGACCTGCACCGCTTGAGTTAGTTTTAAGGTGAAAGGTTTAACTATGAATATACCAGAGTGAATACATTTTGTCCTTAATCTATTCAGGATTACACAAAGAACTTAATATCCGCCCACAGTCTTTTCATCTTCAAGAGCACTTTAAGGTTTCTTGGATTTTGCGCATATGAATTTGATTAAGGCTTTGGATTTCAGAGGTTTTTTTCTTTTTTTCATAGGTTTTAACACTCCTTAGAATTGCACAATGAAGGTAAACTCTATTATATTTTAGTGAATCTGTAGTGTAAATCTGACCTAATTAGAAGCTGTAAAACATGTTTTGATTGTTGTTAAACACTCAGTGTAATTATTATTACCCTGCCCCCCGAGGGGAGGCAAGGGGTATTGTTTTTGGTTTGGTTTGTTTGTTTGTTTGTTTCTTTGTTTGTTTGATTGATAACACTCTACTAGCAAAACTATTGGTTGAATTCATACCAAATTGGGTTTATAGATTGCCAGTGACCCAGAATAGATCTGATTATATTTTGGGAAAAGTAGGTCAAAGTTCAAATTTTTTAGGAATTTTTAAAAACTTTTTTTCCCCATTTACTTATAATGGGCAAAATTTCAAATGTCTGTAGCACCAAAACTATTGGTTGAATTCATACCAAATTGGAATTATAGATTGCCAGTGACCCAGAGTAGATGTCATTACATTTTGGGAAAAGTTGGTTGAAGTAAAAAAATGTTATGAATTTTTAAAATCTTTTTTTTTTTTCCCCGTTTACTTATAATGGGTGAAATTTCAAATGTCTGTAGCAGCAAAACTATTGGTGGAATTCATACCCAATTGGGTTTATAGATTGCCAGTCATGCAGAATACATGTGGTTACGTTTTGGGAAAAGTAGGTCAAAGTTCCGATTTTTTATGAATTTTTTAAAATCATTTTTTCTCCCATTTCCTTATAATGGGTGAAATTTCAAATGTCTATAAAAACAACAATTTTGTTTCAATTTACTTCAGACTGTCCCAGATGTCCAGAGGTGGAGGGAAGGGGTGTGCCACTCTGGCCCGGACAGCCAGGGGTGACCTGTAAACTGGAGGGCAGGGGTCCAGAAGGTCAGGGGCAACCTGACATCAGCTGGATTGACTGGTTTGTTGTGCCTCAGACCACTTATTATTATTATTCAGCTGGTCATTTCAGTGTTAAATTGGACTGAGGACAGACTGAATGGAGGACTTTTGATTCAGTTTCATATCTGCTACTAAAAAACAGACCAGATAATAACTTGGCACTCAGGAAAATTGCCTTGAGTAAATTGAGAAGATCATTATCACTCTGGTATCAGTTTATTCAGCGGTCTGCAGGCCTGATTCTGCTTGACCCAGTGAACCTAGCAAAAGTAAATCCAATTGTCCCTTCAAATATATCATTATAAAGTTTGTTTAATGTTGAGAATAAATTAAGAGTTTGCATGAAACTATTTTGGAGCAGTCAAGGATTCCAATCTGGCCAGTTTAAGTGGTGTTGAAATGTAACGGCAAATGTGCAGCTACTTATCTGATGCTGTAATCACATGTATCACTGTGAACCAATCATATCAGATCCCTAATGTCTAGGGATGGGAATCAATAGGAATTTAATGATTCCAATTCCAGTATTGATTTTGCCTATCGATCGGATTCCTTATCGATTCTCTTATCGATTCTCATTGGGTGAGGGAATAAAAGAGTACAAATGGGTGTGTTTATATTAACTGTCTTTTATATTTAAATCTCTTACAGAAAATATAACATATACAATATGTACAAATAATAATAACAGATGACGTTGGGCCCGTTTGGGGGGGGGGGGGGCAGTGGAAGTGAAACTAAAGATGCTTTACTGATTCCTCAATTGCTACATTTCTACTACGTGGAACCGGTTCAACTCTGCCCATCTCCTGTTGTTGTGCACCTCATTTCCTTTTCCCTACCTTTGAAAACTTTTTTTTGAGGGGGTACGATGTTTGTTGCCCACATCGGAACCGGAACTGGGCCCGGATGACGTTCTGCTGCTAGATTCACAAGCACCGCTAAGTAGCGTCTCAAATGAGTCACATGCTGTGGACAAATGTTTGAGCATATTGGAGAGATTCCACCCTTTTGAAGAAATGGAAGCTTTGACAGTGTTACAAGTGGACCTGGTGTCGTCTTTTTAGACCGTTTCTGCCTCAACACCATGATGGCTACGTTCTGACCAAAACAATGCAGTGCACGCGTGACGTCATTGCGCATGCGCAATGAAGGCGGAATCGTTAAGCAGAATCGTTAAGCTACTGGGATCCAGTTCTCAAAAAGAACTGGTTCACGATTCCCATCCCTACTGATGTCACAAAAGCATATATCTCCAAATGTTTTAGACAGTATTGGTTTCAGCAGAGTTGACTTCTTGACCCTGATGTAAGAGATTTTAGACATGTTAATTGAGTTTGGTTGTTTTTACCTTTGGTTTTGAAGATAAAGAAAAAAGAGGTAAAATGTGTGTGACCTAGGTCCGTGGTTCAGCTCCATGACAACCTATACATGTAAATATACTGAACATTTTATTAATTTTGCATCTTATCAGGCAGTGTTATAATCAGCTTGTCTATATATAAGGTGTTAAAGGTCATCATCGAAGTTGTCTGATTGTTATGGAACCAACAGTTTTCCCAAAATAGTTTCTTTATCAAAGGAACTGAGCCACTAGTCCCTTATGACTCCATTCAGACAGATCAGACACTGGTGTCCTTTCATAGATCCCAAGGACATGACATGGTTTCACATAAAGAATGAAGTACTGTGTTTTTAGTCTATATGTCTTTAGAGTCAACTTTTTAGAGGCTTTTCTCATTTCCTGGCAGCATCACAATGAAGGCATAAAATTTAACCCATCATAATATTTATTTTGTTTAAAGGAGTGATTTTATTTTTTTTTTTTAATGGAATTATGCATTTTAAAACATTTCCCTGTGGTCTACATAAACTGTAAATGCTACGCTTGGGGTGTGAGTTCTTCATTAATTCAACTCCACAGGTCCATCTTCAACACTATTTCTGACTAATGACACCAGAAAGGTCGTTTTGAGTGCTGGCCCTTTAAACACACATGCCCCACCCCCTCCAGGTTGTTGGCTGTGCTGCTCTATCCTGTTCAACCAACAACTAAACATTTTAGGTAATCGGCTCAAAGTGTGGACATATTTTCAGTATGGACAACAACCGCTGCTGCTGACAAACAATTATGTCATACTCGAAGAAATGTTCATCAGAAGTCTTGATCTTAAATGTGGAAATGTCGTGATGTAACTAGTTATAGATGTAACAAATTAAGCAGGAATCAAAACAAGTTGTAGAAATCCACTCCATTTTTGGCAAAATGAATATAAAGATACCAAAGACGAATAAAAGTGGGTTTAGCAAAATATGACCCCTTTAAGATAAGGTAAGGTAAGGTAAGGTAAGGTAAGATAAGATAAGATAAGATAAGATAAGATAAGACTTTATTTATCCCACCGCGGGGAAATTTCACAGTTAACGGCAGAAAAAATTCAACAATACAATAACATTTCATCTCTATAATGAGGTAAAGACTTTATTTGCAAATAAATTCAAATGAAAAAACAAACCTAAAGAAAGGCTAACATCTGCAGTTATGGATATGATTCTTACCTGGCTATATTTTGCCATCATTGCTTGATTGCACAATCATTGATTACTGAACAGCAACATTCATGGATTGTGTAAGACATGTCATTGCCTTATTACTTCCGCCAAGGAGGTTATGTTTTTGTCGGCGTTGGTTTGTTTGTCTGTTTGTCTGTCTGTCTGTTTGTGTGCAAGATAACTCAAAAAGTTACGGACAGATTTGGATGAAAATTTCAGGGAATGTTGATACTGGCACAAGGAAAAAATTATTACATTTTGGTGGTGATTGGGGGTGGGGCGTGGGGGGGCACACTGATCTGCCTTGGCGGAGGTCTGCACTCCCCGAGTGCTTCTAGTTCATATTGTAAACACAATGTGTTCTAGAAATGTATGAAAATACCGTCTTTTTTTTTTTTTTTTTTTAAAGTATTTTTTTCCCTAGAGTTGTTTTGGGGCTTTTAATGCCTCTGCTATAGTTGAAGTACAGAGAGATAGGTAATGATGGGAATGTAGTGAACAGCCTCAGGACAGAATTGAACCTGAACCACTGAAATAAGGTCCCAGTCTATGAGACACACACTCTATCTGCTGAAGCCCCAGGGCACCACTGATGTGGTCTAGATTTAATTCAATTAATGCTATGGTGGGTTTTACTAGAGAGAAAACCAAAGAAAGGAATTTTTTCATTAACAGTTTTACCAGCTACCAAGAATGGCAAAATTTGGCTCAAACAGTGACTGGTGGTTATATCAGACTTTCGATGTTCAAGGAAACAATGGCTAAAAAATGTAAAATGACACTCAGAGCTACCAAGAATTTTAATGTAATTTATTAATTTATGTGTTCATCTGTTATTAATTTGGCTTATATATTCATTTCAAAGGGTTTCCCATTCATAATAAAGTCAAAGATGGTTAATTTCCTGCAGTTTTAATTCCGTTACATGGGTTGATATCACCCAAGTCAAGCTATCATTATTACATCGACCCCTAAAAATCTACTGTTGATCTCCAGTTTCTGGTATCAGGTGTCATTGCTGCTTAGTGTCACCCAAGATGGTGTCTAGTTTAAAGAAATACAAATATACCATGGAGTTTTCCTCCTGTATTCCAGTATGATAATGAACCCATTTACATGACCATAATAATCTGATAACTGTGAGTAATTTTCCTCCTGTGTTAGCTTTCTGTTACCATCTCTTATATTAATGGGCTGGTTTTGACTCATGTCTTAAATCAGCTGTAAAATACACTAAAAACAATTTTCTATCATCCAATTTGTTTCTCATCTCTTGGTTACCTTGTGAGGCTTCCTTATCCATGAAAATATTGGTTTTAATATCTTTGGTGTGGGCCTCTAGGCCTTTTTTTTTGTCAGTATACTCCACGATTTGCATTCTGCAGTCACCAACTCTGAACTGAATTGACCTCACATGTGTGGACATGCCTGTCTTTGCTTTTTTTGTTTTTGTGCAGGTAAACTGGATAACAGGCAAAATGAGAATCCCCAAAAACTCACATGATTAGAGGAGCTGGCTGTCAGTGTGTTGGCTAACACTGCACTAACTAATTCAGTTTTGGCTCTAATTATTGATTTAAAATCTTTTTTTTTTTTTTTTTTTAACATAACTGGGTCGAAACCGACCCTAACAACACATAGGTCACAGTTTCAACCAGAGCATTTCATAATTTATTTTTTTGTATTATTTTGTTGAAATAGAGTTTCCTGACAAAGTCTAAAAGCCTTGATGTAATAAACAAATTTTAAATGGTTCATTTCTGCATTTAAAACCTAAAATGGGGCAGTGCTGACCCAAACACAAGAGGAAGGGTAATCAGATAATTTACATATACTTCAGAAAAGCAATAATTTACCCTAGTTTAGATGTTTTAGTCCATTATTGGATTCCTTTCAGAGTATGTGTGTATGCAGTTCCTATTATTGTCTTCCACTCACATTTGACTGTTACTTCTGTTTTCCACCCATGCACACATGTAAAAGAACACAATAAATCAGATTAACAGGTATACATGCATGGCAACATCAGACTGTTGGGGAGGAATCCAGGTGTGTTAATCTGATTTCTCATGATGAGATTACTGATCAAGCACATCCGATATGAACACTTGAATTATCTGGTAATTCCAGAAATCAGATAATGATCATAGTTCTAGTGTGTAAACGTAAATGGGACTCAATGACCTTGGCCAGACCATTCTCCAGTGCTACTACGCTCAGAGGGTGTGTGGAGATAGGTCTGGCTGTGCAAGTTTATTTCACATTCTGATCTCAGGCAGCTAAAACCAGGTGTGCATGAACCGTTAAACCACAAACTACACATGGCTGACTGACACTGAAGCAATTTTGATGTGCAACATCCAAACAAACCTCCAAAATCACCATGAGCCAGGAACCTCAGCACAGGTTTAACGCATGGAGTGGATGCCGTAATCCATCGCAGCTGGCTAAAAGGAGCATCAACATGCAGCGTGCCTGGAGGGAGTGGAGCTTATCTGCTCTACGAACACAAACATGATGGGATCTGCTTGGCCAGGGATTGCTTAGGGCGACGGAATACCAATGGCTTTATAACACACACTTTTACACACATGCATGCACCCGGGGTCTCTGAAAGCTAAAATGACACGACCACATGCACACATAAGGCAAACAAAGTTGCCATTTTTGGCCAAAGTGCACATTTGTACGTCCACACGCAGACCCTAGCACACACATGTTGACTGATCGCTTGTGAAGGCTCTCTGTACCACACTTTGCATTTGAGCTCAGAGGGTCATTGTAAGCCCCGGAGAATCATCTGTTCTTCTGGAGTCCTTTAACTCTTATTGACAAGCTCATGAAGCCCCGAGGATACAAACGCATACACTCAGCTCCAACAAATACACCAGCAAGCAAACACACACAAGACCCGGCTCAAGCACGCACCTACACATTTAGGGTGAGGATGTCATAAAAAATAAGAATGCATCACTTGAGTCGATCGGGGCAGAAAATAATTAGCAGTAAATCATTTACATTTCATATGTATGTTTCATGTTTGAAATATAAATACAGAGTCAAGGTTGTGGGATGTGGGATTTTCACCCTTGAGTGTCCCTGATGGAGTAGAAATGTTTGATTTTTATATCCATGTTGTCAGATTTGCCCTGACCTCAAATCTGTCCTTTGCCTGAATTTCTGCAGCATTTTATAGGCATTTTAGATGATAGTGCAAACAAAATGATCCCTTAAAGGTGGGGTAGGAGATTTTTTCCTGGAGCATTTTTTACTATATTGCTTAAAATCCCCTTCACACCCTGATTACAACCAATTAATTAAATGCTCTAACACAAAAAAAAAAAAATTAGTCACCTGTGGAATTGGACAGGAATGAAAAAACACCATCCAATCATTGTAACCGGCCCATTGAAATGATTGAATAGTGATATGTCTATCAAACTCAACTGCCATTTGTCCCTCCCCCCTCTGTGCGTACGTGCATGAATCCTGTGTTCTCCGAGACTTGGAGCACTCACACAGGAAACGAAGCCAGAGCCAGAGCTTGGCTATATTAGCTATAGTAGGATGGAAAGTTCACCGAGAAGCTGTTTTGTCACTAACATAAATCACTAGGAAAAATAATGTCTGCCAGATAGGTATGAATTGGAGCTGTTCTGCCGACAAAAAGGGGCGTGTTGGAGGACACTGAATGAGGTATGCATGGATCCACGAGCTGGAGCCAAGGTTGGGGCCGGGGTCAGAGCCGGGACCAGAACCAGGCGAATTGTTGCTGTGCAGCACTTGTGAACCCTCAGGCAGAAACATTGCATGTGCCAGTACTCTGGAGGCGTGGCTTCAGGGGGATGTTTGAAGAAAGGGGTTTGGACTTTTGAACTGAGTATTTTCAAAATGTATCTTGCTTGAACCATTCTTCCAAGATCTCCTACCCCACCTTTAAGATTAAATATTCTGAAATATTATTACATTTGTCACTATCCTTTTGTAACCCAGCCACCTGTTAGCGATGAAACACCTGATTTCAATGTATCCCAGTACTTTTGTCTTTATCATGTATATTACACTTATTATTATTACTTATTATCAGACTGTACAACACAACAGTGTAACCCTGTCCTACTTGTGTTCCATCTGTACTGTCTGACTTTTAGTTTTTTGCATTTTCCCTTCGGTTGTAAATATGTATATAGTCTGTGTAGGTTTTAGTTTTTTATTACTATTATTATTTTTTTATTTTATATTTTATATTGCTTACCTTTGAACTATCTTGTTTTTTTGCACTATCCTTATGCCTGTTCTTGCACTTTAATTTATTGCTGCCTTGACCTTTAAATTTACCTGTTGTGGGATCAATAAAGTCTAATCTAATTTAATCTAATGTGATGTGATTTTAATGTGACATCTTATTTTGACAGCCCTATGTAGTGACCTGTATCCTCACATTAACATCACTAAGTCTAACACATTTGAACTCAAAAACAGAGGCCAGTTTGCTGCACTGACTCATTGCTCAGATGCCTATGCATTTACATTTACATCGCAAAGACATGTGTGAACTCACACAGGCCTTTAACATTGTTAGAGTGCAGTGTCTACGCCAGGACAAAATTGGCCTTTAAATATGTTAATGATTCAGCTCAAGGCAATTTCAATGGGAGGGGGAGCATGAATGTGAAGTACCTCATCCTCTAACCAGGCAGCCATGCTCAAAATGACACAATTACACTTATCACACAAGCTTTTACACCACAACTCACGCACATGCTCATACACTGACAGAGTTCCCATTCAGACCTGTCAAACTGATGCCTTTCACCACGGAGTACTTTGGCTAAATGAGCTTAAGTGGATGATAAATGCAACAGAGAGGAAGAAAGAATGATCCTTTTGTAGCATGATTATCCTGTAAGAGGTTTGGAGAATCGGTGGGAGAAGGCAGATTGACACACAGACACACACACATACACACAACTGTCTGAATAGGACAATATTCAACAGAGATGCATCAACAGCTGCTACTGTATCTAATCAACGCATCACTACAGTGTGATACAACAGTGACAAACTGCTGATGCAAAACGTACATTCATGGCTGAAATACTCAGCCTTTAGAGCACTCACAACCCCCCTTTGAATTATTTTGCATGTTTATGCCCCATACTCAGTGCATAATTTATGATCAGCCGAGTTGTAGTCAGATTGACAAATAGACAAGAGATGCTATGGGAGGTTACCAGAACAGTGACAGTGCTGATGTAAAATGGTGGAGCAGGACTGAAATAAAGAGCTATAACTGCAAACAAGATGACCACAAGAGTTACTCTAAGAGAACATGTCACTTCACCATGTTGTATTTTCTCTATCTTCGAAAATATCAAGAAGAAATCATTATGGCTGTCACAAAGAAAGCACTTACTAAACAGCAGGTGATTGTTGGGTAAAAACCAGAGCTGTAAGTGGATGGTTTATGTATATTTTGTGAAAATGATGGTACATGCAGGAAATTTCTGGAGTTATATACTGCGCTAGTTTCTTTAAAATGAGGTAAAAATGTATTTGAAAAACAAATCTCTTTTATTTAGCACAAACAAGAAAAAAATTCAAGATAACAACATGTGTTAATTGTTAAAATGTTTGGAATTTAGACCAGAGTAAGCAACCTTTAGATCCAAAAGTGACAAAATAAATAAATAAATAAATGTTTAACTCTCTTTACAGTGTCTACTTTGTGGTAACCTATTGACTAAGGATACTGTCCTTTCACTGCTATCACCTCACAACTGCTATTCATATTCATATGAAGAACACTGCTATCATACCATTCATATTATTGCAGCCTTATTGCACTACTCTTGTATAATTCATATCATTGACACTTTATTTTGCGTATATGCCATGTGTGTTCTTTTTTTTTTTTTTTTTTTTTTTTTTTTTACTTTTTTATTTATTTTTTAGATCTTTTATATTTTTAGATTTACTATACAGAAGTACAGTGTGTGTGTGCTGTGCTTGTTTTTATTGCTGTAAAACTGTATCTCTTTATTGTTTACTGGACAGTGGTAATAAAACTTTAATTTATTTACTACTTTAATTTTTCATTAAAATGCAATTTTTAGTGTATTCAGGAAATTACACAGCGACGGTATTAAAGACTGAGTCACTTCCAGTTTCTGCTTTTTACCTAACCTACACTCAGTACCTAGCATTAACTTTAGTGATTAGCATATAAGGAGCACTTTGGGACCAACTCCAGATCTTCATTGACAGTGTAGTCTAGGGTACTGACAGGAGAATTAACATTAATATGCCTGTTTTTGATGGCAGGGTAAAGCAGAGGAAACCCACAACCATAGTGAGAACAAGCAAACTCAACAAATAAAGGTTCTAGATCAATGGGGAATTGAACCTTCTGTAAGGTGGAGGTACTAACCACTAGGCCACAGAACTGTCAATAATGGAAATGGCTAAGATTCTTTGGCATGAATTGTCTTAGAAACAGACAGCCGATGAATAAATGCATTAGTTTGCGCTCTTGAATTTGACAAAAAAAAAAAAAAAAAAGCCTCTACTATAGCATGTGGCATTATGGGTGACAAAATTATTTTTATTTTGCATATAGACTGCACATTAAACAGATAGACAGCCTGCAGGCCTGCAACAATGTTAAAATGTTCAAATGTTCAAAAATAATTATTTTTACTGATTTCCTCTATTGCTTATGTTTCATGATGAGTCTCCAGGGAGCAGCTGGAGAGAAGGAAAAGAGCTGTGTCTGCCTCAGTTGTGGATTGAAGATTTACAATATTACCAATTTGCATACCCTTCCAAAAATGTACTAAAATTATCTGAAACTTAACATAAATTGCATGACAATTGGCCCATGTCTGCATGTTAGAATCTGTGCATTGATGAACTGTAGCCTTCCTGCTTCATTTCGATCTTGTTTTTCATGTTACCTGTTCTATTCTTCTGTAAATTCCTTATTTTGTTTAAATTTGAAAGTACATTAACATTTCTGTATGTTAACGTACTTTGTGAAGTTTGTGTTGGAACCAGATGTTTGCTGATATCAGCGAACTCCATTAAAGTTAACAGTGTTCACCGTAGTTGACATCTGTGATAACAACCTGTACACTGACTGAGTTTTACTCCAAAAATCTTGCTAGCTCCCAGTTTTATAATTTTTCATATTGTTTGTATGTTTTTTGCATCTTTATCTTCGTGCATGCACACTTTTTTTTTTGCATTTTATCCTGCTACTGCCTCAACGAGTAAATTTTCCTATTGCGGGATCAATAGTTTTATTATCATCATCATCACCACCATCATCATCATTGTCAGCAGCAGCAGCAGCAGCATGTTCCTGAGTGCCTCTTTTCTGCCTCTTCACAATGGCACCAGTGAGTAATGCTGTGACTACACTGTAAAGGCTTAAGACTTATTGGGACTTGTTTTCAGCACCTCATCCCCATCTCCTTTGTGTTTAATATCTATCTACCTACTGACCTATCAGAACAAAGCCTAAAAAATAAAAATAAAACAAATAAAAATGGAGGTGACTAACATCAACAAGCATCCAGCTCCTGGTCAACTCCAACACACACCCCACATAATCACACAAACATGTACCATCCATACAGTCCCTCTGAAGCTATTAAATAAACTAAATGGTATGGGGGATGGTGGTGGTAAATGGTGGGATGGTTCAGGGCTGCAGAGCACCATCAGAGTTCAGCAGTCTAACAGCTTCTGGAAAGAAGCTGTTTCTCAGCCTGACGGTCCTACTCCGGATGCTCCACAGCCTCCTGCCTGAGGGGAGAGGATCAAAGTGAGGGTGTGCGGGGTGGGTGGAGTCCTTGATGGTGCGGAGAGCCCTCTTTCTGCATCTACTGGTGAAAATGTCTGTGGTGGTAGGAAGGCTGCTCCCCACTATCCTCTGAGCAGCTTTCATTCCCCTCTGCAGTGCCTTCCTCTGCAGCCGAGCAGCTGCTGTGCCACACAGTGATGCTGGTGCTGAGGATGCTCTCCACCATACATCTGTAGACGCTCCTCATGACAGAGCTCCCTAGTCTGGCATGCTGCAGCTTCCTTAGGCTGTAGAGATGTTGGTGTGCCTTCTTGAGCAGACAGGAAGTGTTGCAGCCCCAAGTGAGGTCCTCGGATAGATGAACCTCAAGGTACCTGAAGCAGGAAACCACTTCCACAGCTGTTCCTCTGATGTGCAGGGGGGAAGAGGGTGTCTGTCCCTCATGAAGTCCATCACCATCTCCTTAGTCTTCTTCACATTGATGCAACGATTGTTGTCTTTGTACCAATCCACCAGATGTTCCACTTCCTCTCTGAATTTAGACTGTGATGCATCCCACTACTGCTGTGTCGTCCGCAAAATTCACTATATTACTACTCGGGTGTTTCGCAGAGCATTCATAGGTCAGTAGTCTGAACAGGAGAGGGCTCAGCACACTGCCCTGGGGGGAACCAGTGCTGAGGGTGATGGAAGAGGAGACGGTGTTGTGGATCCTTGCAGTCTGTTGTCTGTTGGTCAGGAAGTCCAGAACCCAGTTCTCCAGTGAGGGGCTCAGCCCTAGGATGTTCAGCTTCTGCACCAGGGTCTGTGGGATGATGGTATTGAAGGTGGAGGTGAAATCCAGGAAAAGCAGGTGGATGTAGGAGTTTCTGCTCTCCAGGTGGGTGAGGGCTGTGTGGACCACTGATGAGATGGTGTCATCAGTGGAGCAGTTCTTCTTGTAGGCATACTGGTGAGGGTCCTCAGTGACATCGATAGAGTTTTTAATCTGGGCTATGATCAGCTTCTCAAAGCATTTCATGACTATCGGAGTGAGGGCTACTGGTCGATAGTCATTCAGACCTGTCACTGTGGAGCTCTCGGGTACAGGGATGATGGAGGCAGTCTGCAAACAGGTTGGGACCGATGTTAGTTGCAGTGAGGTTAAAGATGTCTGTTAGCACTTCAGTCAGCTGGTGGGCACACTCCTTCAGTACGCACCCTTTGATGTTGTTATCTGGGCCTGTGGCTTTGCAGCAGTGGATTTTTTGCAGGGTCTTCCTCACATCTGCCGGGGTCACATTAAAGGGCATGTCATCAGGAGGAGGTGTGAGTCTGGCACTGGGGGTGTTGTTGCTGGTGCCCTCAAAGTGGTTATAGAACCAGTTGAGGGCATCTGGCAGGGAGGGCACTGTGTATCCCCGGTGTTGTAGTTAGTGATGCACTTAATGCCTTTCCACTTACTCTGACGGTCACTGGAGATGAAGTGACCCTGGATCTTTTGTGCAAAGGTGGCTTTAGCCCTCCTAATGCCCGCAGCTAGCTCTCTTCTTGCTGCCCTGTGTGCTGATGCATCACCTACCCTGAAGGCAGCATCCCTAGCCTTCAACAGTGTTCTCACCTCTACATTCAGCCAGGGCTTCTGGTTCGGGTAGATGGTATTTGTTTTGGTGGTGAAGATATCATCAGCATACTTTGAGATGAAGTCCAGGACAGATGAAGTATATTCCTCCAGGACCACTTCTTCTTCCTGTGTGGCTGCTTCCCTGAATATCTGCCAGTCTGTGCACTGAAAGCAGTCCTGGAGCACAGAGGCTGCATCACTGGGCCACACAGTGACTATCCTAACTGTGGATCTAGGCCGTTTCACCAGAGGATGATAGACTGAGGCAAGCAGAATGGAGATGTGGTCGGGGAAGCTGAGGTGGGGGCGGGGGAGGGCTCTGTATGCTCCGACTATGTTCGTATACACACAGTCCAGCGTGTTATTCCCCATGTTGGTATGATGGAATTCAGGAAGAGTATCCACCAGTTTTACGTGGTGAAACTCACCTGCAACCACGTAAAATGCCTCTTGGTACTTAGTTTGCAGAGAGCTAATGGTGTCCTGTAGCTCCTATAGCGCCTTGTTAGCATTAGCGTTAGCTTTAGCACCTGGTGGGATGTAAAAAATGGTTACAAACACAGCTGTGAATTTGCAAAGCAGACAGTCATATGCTCTATTTCTTAAGAGCAGTAGCTTCCTATAAGTCCACTGTTTGTACACCAACCTTTGTTGACAAAAACACAGAGTCCACCTCAGGGTTTTTTCCCCGATCGGAAATAGCAGTTGGCATGGAACAGCTGTATCCTGTCGATCTGGAAAGTTGAGTCAGGCATGCTGTCATTTAACCACGTTTCCATCAGACAGAAAAACAGAACAGTTCCTCATCTCCCTTAAAACACCCAGCCTCAGGCGTAGTAAGTCCATTTTGTTATCCAGGGACCTAACGTTAGCTATGAAGAATGATGGAATCTGCTAGCCTTTAGCTGAGCTAGCCACATGTTTAACGTTAAACTAGCTCTAAATTCAGCTTCGAACTTGCTGTAAAAGGGCTTAATCCCGTGGGCTAAAGAAGCCGCTACATCGCTGTGTGCCGCCATTGCTGATGCTTCTTCATATTAAGGTGAAAAAAAAGCCATTGTTGACAGGCTTTGAATTTATTTTGTTCCTATTCATAAACAGTGCTAATACACTGTGATACATGAAGTTATTAAGATACAGCCCCTTTTTTTCCCCACATAAGACTGGGAAGCATTCCATAAGTGGTATGTATGGGCATAATTAAAGCTGAAAGATTATGTAAATAAGACTGTTGTTGTATTGGCATAGAGAAAAGCAGAATGGCTCTGGTTGTGGCTTGAAACATCTGCGCACACACACATTGGTCCACACATGCAGGGACTATTTCTCCGAAGGGACGGGATAATTGGCTGCTGAGCGAGAGCCCCCTTTGGCTCCTCATTAGCAGCTGTGGACGGCTTCTGTGTGTGTGCGTGGACGCCTGTGCATGTCACATGCATTCCCACTGCATATACACTCACTCGTAGCACATGTATTTGATCAAAATGCATGTCACATCACATTCATGTGCATCAGAATGCATCGTCTTTGATGGTTTCTCATAAAGCCATGTTTTATTATTGTCTGGCATACGTAGAATTCTTCTCTTATGGAATTGCAGCGTGTGCGTGTTTGTGTGTGTGGTCTGCAACTCAGTGCTGTTGTAGTGTTTTATTTCTTCAAAATTGGGATAATATGGGGTAATCTTGCAGTGTTACAAAGCCCTATGGTTAACTTGGAGAGCTCTCCTTGATATAGCAGTCTGCAGAGCAAATGAAATGACCAACTTTTTTTATTTTTCCTCCCATGCTTCACAAAACAAAACTCCTAACGCCTTCTCACAGAGGCTTCTTTCTCGCTCACCCACACAGAGAACATGAAAAACTTTTCACAATCTTGTTTGTGCCTTTTGATGAACTCCTCTACTTGCGCTGATAGCAAATAGATGTCAAGTGCTTCATCCTTTGCACTTATTTTCAGGTCTTTCTAAACGACTAAACAGAAAAGCTTGGAAAAGAAAAAAGATTTAACAGTGGGGAGCATTTGGTGGTGAGTCACACAGAGGCTGAAAACCTCTGAATGCAACTCAGATGAGGTCCAGCTAATAGAGAAACATTCAGGGACAATGAGCTGGAGACAAACCAGATTCTGCAGGCTTTTTGCCAGGAAGTCACTGTGGAATGAACGGAGCCAAGGATTATTCATTGATTCCTAGGGCTGTGCAGCATCAAGGGCACTACTGAAGTTGTTTGTTATGTGTCTGACTGTATGCTGGATGCAGTTCGAAGTCATGGACCACAATTTCAAACTGGTCCTGACCTTTCCAGCAAAGTTTTACCCAGTGAGCCAGACTCATATGCTGACTTGAACAGTTGAATAAGAATTACGATACAGCACCGGCTCAAGGACAAACAACTTATCACTCCCTGTGTTTGTCCTGCATCACAAAGGTTTTGTTAAACAAGAGGCCACTTTGCCATCCAGTCACAAGTTAAGTCCTTTCAATCATGAATTTGCCTCCAGCTGATTATTGGCACTGCCTTTTCAGATGTGTCCAGGCATCTATATGAGACAGTAAGTCCATCAGATGGTCGATCTATCAATCAATACATCTCTATTACATTTCAAATAATTTTTATCAGCAAACATAAATCAGGTTGATTTCACGTATTACAGCTATACATGCAGATACAGATAAACTATATTGATCGACAAAAGGAAATTTACGATCCTAATCAGCTCAGTAAAAGGAGAGAAACCCAAACAAAACACACAAGTAATGAACAAGAAATCATCAGACTGAGGTGTTGTAGAGTCTGATGGTAGTGGGCATGAAGCATGTTCTATACCTGTCAGTCATGCATCTAAATGTGGTTAGTGACCATTACATGTAGTCATTACAGCTGGGTTTTATAGGGTTTCTATGCATTGTTGAAATTAACCACACCCAGGATAAAATTTAATTAAATTGATTTCCTTAGCTTTCTGTGTTTGGTGCCTTTACTGTAAATTGTTTATATTGTATATATTGTTCCATTAGTTAAAATTTTAAGTTAATTTTTTTCCCCTCTACATTTGTTACCTACAGATTTGTTATCTCCATGTTTAGGCATTTGCTCTAATTTTGCATCTGCCTCAGAACAAGTCATATGTAGTATGTGACAAACCTGAAAATCTGAGCAGAAGAAAGTTAAAGGTTAGCTCACTTTATTAACTCCATAGGGAAATTCAATGTCTGCATTTCACCCATCCTAATATATAAACAGTACCTAGTACACCACCCTGCTGCTCTACACAAAAGCATGTGTCGTGTGTGTGGGGATTAAAGTTCTCCATTCACTTACATTAAATTTGGCCATCAAGCCCAAAAATTTGAGGCATAAGCGGCAGTGTTCTTTGAAAGAAACACATGTAGATTTGTTTATTTTCATAATAACACTGAAATGGCAGGTTGAAATGCACTAATAAGCCTCTTACTATAAGATGAGACTGGATCAAACAACTAAAATGAACAATTTTACAGAAATGTTTTAGTAAAAAATACTTCTGTAAATGTCTGGCAGGATTGGTTAGGGACTGATTTCAATGGTGATAAGTCACATGACTATATAATGCACTATGTTTATTTTCACATATGATGCAATAGACTGTTTACCACTAGAGAAGCATGTTGTGTACAGAATGCAGTCTGTGGCATCATTGTGTTCCACAGATGTACACACAGCTCTACTTTGACATGCATGCTACCCATGTTTTTTCAATTTCACTTTATAACTTTGTACATTTTTGCATGAAGACGGTCTTGGATCACTATTTCTTTTTGAATGTTTCCCAAGAGAACCTTCATTGCACATTCTGAACACTCCATATTTTTCTTCTGGTGTGATTTTTTTTTTCTTCCTCTTGTGCTACTCTATACATGATACTGAGCACATAAGAATCCTTGGGCAGCTCTAAAGCTGCAGAGGTAATCCCTGTAAACCACAGCACGATATTGATGCAACACACTGTTCTGATCAAGGCTCTATTTGTTCTGAGGTATCACCTATTGGCTTATGAAACATCACGCAATATTTGTTTGTTGGTGATGCAATCTCACCAAAACAAATCCATATTCTGTTTGAAAACAGAATTGCATAGTTCATGTATTCATCCATTTTTCTAAGTCAATGTTTTGTGATCTAATTTGTACAATGTAGTATAATATTAATAATAACAATAACAATAACAATAATAATAATAATAATAATAATAATAATAATAATAATAATAATAATAATTCACACAATGTGAGAAAAAGAAGTGAAACTATTTATAGAAAGAGGTGAAACTTTATGACAAATAAATAAATAGTTCCCTTTAAAGAAGAGGAATTGACATTTACAGTGTTTGAAGGGTTAATTTGAAAATGTATTTCACTACAGAGCTTAAATTAAATTTTTACTGAAAAAAAGGACTTCAACATAATCTCATGTCATTGTATGTAACAGTATGAATGAATGTGACATTCACACAGTGTAAGTGGATTGAACCCAGGAGCCAATGTGAATTTATATCAACACTAGCTTTAAGTCCATAAGCTATAGAAATATAGAAAGACAAAGGTGCTGCGATGTTTTATCTGTAGAAAAGATGAAGATGCAATTATTCCTTGACCTTTTATTTTCCACAGAATGAAGTTCAGTTGAAAACCAGTACTTTCATTCACTCCACTGCAGACAAACCTAAACTTGTGTGATTGTACAGTTACAGTTTATTTCACTTAAAGTATGAAGTACATTTTGTTGTTTTGTAACTAATTCTCCTTAAAAAAAAACAAAAAAAACTCATGCTTGTCATTTGCTTCCACACAACATGAAATGAAAAAAGAAGCAACAAAACATTTTTCTTTAACACTTAACCTTTTCTAAGTGATTTATTACAATTTATTCTACTGCTATCCACTGCATTTTTGTTTTTCAGTGAAAGTCAAGTATTTTCCTGTATTTAATTTTCTGATCATGTAGATGTTCATTAACACTAATTTAATTTAACACTGATTCATTAACAGTCATTATCTCGAATCTTGAGTCTTTTATTCCTTTTGCTATTAAGCTCTTAAACATGGAACTCTGTCAATTTAGAGGCGACTGACTATATTTAGAGGATTTATTTATTGGATTTTAGGTATGGGTTTTTATTTTTTCAATTTTATTACAAAATTTTATTGATGTGATGATATTATGCACCCGTAGGTCTCTTAACCCTTCAATCCCTAATGCGTCTGTGGTGATCATTCTGAATATATGACTTATTTTGAATATTCCTAAAAATTCAACCGTTTGCTTTATAGGAAACATTTAAAAACATGCTGATAGAATAGACCTTGCGCTTTTCATAGGCATCTGAGCATGCTCAGTGCACCCCCTGCCTTCTGTAGAATGGGGGGCAAAACACAGAGCACTGAGTGGGACTGACTCGCTATAAAAAAAAAAATAGATGATTTGGATTTTTTTGACACTGTTTTCCTTGTTTGTTTTTACTGGTTACTGTTTGCAGTGTTGTTGTGATTTTCCTTTTTTTTTTTTACTGTGTTTTTACCAAGTTTTGTGCTTTTTTTGAGTTCAACCAGGTGCCGAAAAACAACTGGACTGATTTAGATAAAAAGGAGCCCCAAATCAAAAACTACTGGGCCAGAAATTCTAATATTTGTTTTTGTTCAGTGTGTTCCAGTTCACAATTCATGTTCAATATCCTAAATCTCTTATTGATGTACATTCTGAGTGTCTTATTTAGTAAAAACCTGTCAAACTTCAATTCCTCTGTCTTTTTCTGTTATTCCACCCTGTTTTGACCCTACCAACACACAGTAAAACAAAACCACTGAAGAAAAGGAACACAAACACATACTCACAGCAGCTTTTATGACACTGAAACAAATTCAAAGCAAATTATGTCTCAGGAATTAAAGAGTTAAAGTTTCCTTTCTCTACTGATCTTTGTTGTATGCATGTGAGAAAGCTGCAAATGAATTGCACATTTGTGATGGATAAAGTTGTCAGAAATGAACTCAAATTAACTGAAATTGAATTAAATCAGAGAAAACTGATGTAAAAATGACTTTTTCAGCCAAATATATCATGTACAGAATGTAAAAACATCATAATGGGTGTTACTGGTTAACCAATGTTGCAGAAGATGACAGTGTTTCCACATTCACTGAACATCCAAACAAGAAGATGCCACTGAAAATATGTATTTTACCTGCATTATTTAAATTATAGATAGGATTAATGGTTCAAAGCTGATCGAACATGTCAGATAAGTAGATGCTTTTTGAAGGTTAAACAACCAGGTCAATGTACAGTTTGTTCAGCATGCAACTTTGCTTTAAGTCCAACTATTTAAACCTAGATAGAGTATTTATAGCTCAATGGAGAGGAAACCAGCTCTAACAGTAGAGTTAAAAGTCAGTGTAAAGTTCTGTACAGATGCAGTGTAAAAATTCAACTCTTTAGGACATTTTAGTCATTGTGTTCTATTTTATGTCCAGGGGTTCAAAGGGGATTTTATGTTAATGTTTATTTAGGTTAATGTGTCTGTTTTACAACATGTATTGGCCTGTTTTTTTTGTTTTTTTGTTTTTTTAAATTAATGTGGCACCAGAACTTTGCTTTTTCATAATAAAAGCAATCCCTGGGGAGATTGAAACCCATGGAGTAGTGGTTCTCCTTTCAAATTATAAGTGTAATGATAATAATAATACACTTTATCTCTTATTACAAATCAAAAAGCGACTTCAAGAAATTTCTGAAAATCATCTCACGACCCCCACGTTGGGAACCCTTGCAATTATAGATTGTTTCAATATTAACACATTATAGAGTCATTTTTATACTAAATTTTGAGTAAAAAATAACTTTTTAAAGTGTAATCATATTATTCTTACAGTGTGAAAACACCACAGTGTTAAATATTTTTATGCATTTCATTGTTAATTTTGACACTGAATTGAGTAGAATTAACTCTGAAAATTTGACCCTGGCCATAGAGTAAATTTTTACTCTAATTTTGAGTGGGACCGAATGTTATCAGAAACAGAGTTAAATTCAACTCTCTAAGGGTTAAATTGACACTATTTTTTACTGTGTACACTGTAAAAAATGACTGTGGAATTCAAAAAGCTGTAAAACTGCAACATAAAAAACCTGTAAGTGACAATACAATGCAAAGTTGTTTGTTTGAAAAGATTTTTGTGTTAACGATTAAATCAAATATAGCTGTAGTTCTTACAGGAAGAGTATTTGAACAAAACCAGATTTGTTTGTAGAAATTACATATTTCTATGTGTATCTATATAAAATGCAAGACCATAATGTTGAAATAACAGCGTATTTGCTTTTTTTTTTTTTTTAAATAAAAAGGTTATAAAAATCAACATTTAACAATGTAACATTTTAAACTTGTAAATTAATGGGTTGATAGAGTTGGTAGAGCGGCTCGTCCAATAACCAAAGGGTTGGTGGTTCAAATCCTGGCTCCGACTGTCCATATGTCCAAGTGTCCATGGAAGACACTGAACCCTAAATTGCTCCCAGTTGGACCTGGTGGCTTTGGAAAGTGCTTTGGACACCATGAAGGTGGAGAAAATGTGCTAAATAAGTGCAGTCCATTTACCATTTAAACCCAATGTTAAATATACATGTTTAAAATGTTAAATCTACATGTTACTCTGTAAATATGTTTACTGTTGGATGTGTTTTGTACATTTTTGTTCTGGTAACCACAGCTGCCAGTTTTTTTTTTCCGTAAAAACAGCAGGATTTTTTTTTTTACTGTGTACACTTACGGGAAATTAGTGATAACATTTCAGAGCAAGTGAAAAAAAACCCAGCCCCAATAAAGTAATATACTGTAATGTTCTTATTTTAAGATTGTAACTATATTGCAATTACTACCTATTTTAATATTGTAACTGATTACTCATTCAGTATTTTTAATTACTTCTGGACACTAGTTATAATCTGGTCAAACCCCATTCATCCAGGAGAGACTGTAATTTTTCAGTCCAGTCAGACTTCAGCACAGGTGAGATATGGAGGCTCCCAGTTGGGTTAATAAAATTAATGATATATGAATCAAGTTTCAGTCTGCCACTTTAAACATCCTGGTATCATAAATTTTGGTTCATGGATACAGCGGCACTGGAACACAACTGTCTTTGCACTGAATTGTGTGAATATATTGGACCATTAACTACCAAGTTAATGAACTGCTAACAACCCAGTCAACGGCATCACCTTTTAATATCACTAGATGAAATGAATGTACTGTAAAATGCCAGTGGAACTCAGGCACAGAGCTGATGGTAGTAATAGTACAAGTTGATTTTTGGTTCACTGTGTTACCAGAGGCCATTCAATGAGGCTATTTAGTATTCTATTTTGACTAAATAGCTGTTTTCTGATCTAATTACATGGTATAAACAGGAGCAGCCCGACATCACCAGAAAAATAACAGTAGGATTCAGTTTCAGAGTGAATTAAAACATATGTTTTTATGTATTTATGGTTGAATAAAAGGGTGAAAAAGTGCCATAATACCTTCACAACACCAAAAAATTCTAGCTGTCATGTTATTGCATCATCAATAATTCAGACAGTCAATCAAAATAACATTATGTCTTATAATCTACATGTCCTGTATCAGTCAATAGTTTACATTATAGCTCTGTTAGCTTAGCTTTGTTTTTAGACACAGAAAATACACACATTTCGTATTGTCAAGAGCCACACTAAAGGTCCATTATGAAGTGTACAAACAAGGTCTGAAGTGTCACAGTTCAGTCTGAACCATGGATCAACAGTGAAATTAGCAAACAGAACAACATACCATAGTTACAGTAGCTAGGTTTCCATTACAGTTTCCCTCAAAATAAAAATGATATTTCTACCATTTCAATGAAGTGCAATTGCTACATGTAGGTGTTTCCATTGAAGAGTGTTTGGCTTCTGATGCATGATTCTAGTAATGTCCCATCTCGCGACATGTTGTAATTCTCATAAAATACTGTATGGTCCTCGCAAGACGCTTGTTTAAGGACAATGGATGCACTGAGTTTGATGGCAAACCTCCATGGTGTTGGCACTTTAGTGTCGGTTCATTTACTGCTATTGCAGTGACTGTCTTAAAGAGAAGAAGAAGGGAACGTATAACGGCTAAAATTTGCTTAGAGGTCTTATTTATGTCTTTGTGCATAAGAAATCAATATAAGTGAATCCCCAAAGGAACTCTGTGTTGGTAAATGCAAGTTATGCAAATTTACAGGATTTCAATTCTGTTGCAACTTGTTGATGGTCATATGAACTATGTTTTCAGGTCAAAAATGTCCAATTTCATCACAATTAATGCTATATTTTCATGTCACAAATGGCCAAGTTATATTTGAACTGAATTTACCTGAAAAACAAATATTCTATTCTTTTAGATTCCCCAATTTTTCTTACAAGATTATATACTACATATCACATGTTTTATTTGTACAGGTTGCAATACAGAGTATGGTGCTGAGCCATCCTGCTTACGTTACGCCAATACATACATTAAGAATGTCACACGTCACTTTTTAAATCAACAGTTTTCTAATAATAAGCATTTTTATAAAGAAATAACTATTCTATATTGTTATTTACTCTTTAGTATGATGATAAACTATACAATAAATAATTCTGATCCTAGTTTTTGCACAGGGATCATTTGTGGAAACGGTGACATGGCTGCCGAGCATCAGTATGATGGGATCTGTAACAACCATGTCACATCCGTCCACTGCCACATTTTGTGTTTTTGTGTCAGCTGTTATTGTTTTAGATCCACAATACTAACATTTGACATCGAATAAGAGGATAATTAACAATAGTAAGTATATAAGTTTATTACTAATAAAGTACTGGTACTGACCAGAGCATCATGGGTAATGTCACGTCCGTCCACCAGCAAAAGTTTTCACATACATGTGTTATTCAAAATCCAATATTTCTGAAAATATAGCTTCCACTGTCAAATAATATCAGTAGTCTGTGCACTAATGTATTAGCATTATTTCAACACAGTTCTATGAATTTCTTACAACTTTTTGTTTTTGACAAAAATGGCCACTCATTTGACCCCCCAAGTAAATTTTAGCCGACAATCATCCCGAGGCAAAGTCCTTATTTGTGGCAGCGGCCATGTAGAATGAATTTCTGGGAGAGAACTGTAAATCAGGAACTCACCAATGAGTGGTAGATCCAGAATTTCCAAATAACTTGGGCATCGTTTAATGAACTGTGTGATGTTATTTAACCTCTCGTGGCACCACTTGTCATGCCATCAGGAAGCAGTTCCTACACAAAAGTGTGTGTCTATTGCCCTGTAGAAACTAGAACCACCTGTTCTGAGTACAGGGTCATAGGTCAGATGTTTGGCCTGAGCAAAACCACTGTGCACAGATGTGTGAAAATGTGTTTCCGTTACACTTTTGTGGTATACTTCCATATCGAAATGTCTCAAAAACCACCTCATGAGAGCATAAAAACTTTTTTGCTATCTTTGACAGTTTTTGCAACATTTTGGTGTTTCCATTACCAGTTTTCTATTGCACAATTTACATTTTGTGCATTTCTGAGGGTAATAGAAACCCAGCTACTGAAAGTATCAAGATCAAACTCAACAATATAGGAGAAACGCTGTGACATCAGCATCAATTATCATTCTTTTGCTGTTCAAGTTTTGGGAGGAAAAAACAGACCATTTAATTTTCACACTTCGAGACCAGCAGAGTCAAGACTACAATGACTCACTACTTCTAGTGGTCACATACATCCACAGTGACACATCATCACATCACACATCACTGACTGAAGTACCACTGCTTTAAACACAAGAAACCAGTGTCCCAGTCCCAAACAAAGGTAAATACTATTTGTTTTTATGGTATTTGTCATTTTAGATGATCTTCCCTTACCCTATGTTGTTTTCATTATTAAACCAAACCAACCCTTAACTGCATTGTCATAGCTTAAATGTAAAACATTATTAATATTCTGCGTCCACAAAAATCTCCCATATTTATGTTTAATTTTGGGAGTGATTGGCAATCTACTTACTCTGTCATTTAGATATGACGACATCTTGGCAGTAACTAAATAGGGAATAGCTTGTGGCCTTTTAAAAGTTGAAGTGCAAGTTGTTTAAACTGATTTAACAAAGCAGAGACAATGACAGCAGTGACAGTTGGGGAACTGGAGACCGGAGCAGCAATCAACTCTCAGCTTCATTTTATTTTAAGTGTTCTCATACAGAGGAGTGGAATAGTAAACAAGATGTTTTTCTTCTGTTCCATGGGGACTCGAAGTGAGTGTGATGGTTGTCTCTTATGCACCTTTTGAATCTCTGTACCTCACTAGTGCTACGTATAAAAGATGCTATAGCTTTAAATGTTACTGTCTGGCTTCGAGCTCAACCTCTATTCAATGGTGTGACCAAGCCAAGTGTTAATTATCCACTTCTAGACATGAGGACCAATAGAATATCAATATTTTGAAAGGACACTAGGTGCTAGACACTAAAACTGAAAGGCACACTTTAGATCTGAGGATGATTTTCTCTGACCCCTTACATTTTCTTCAGCTAAGCTCTTGTCTGTGAGCAGAATAGAGCAGACAGTTTGTACAGACACATTGTTCAGAGCCTCTTTTGGTGAGAGATGTGAAGAGAGTGGTACCGTGTCTGTCAGCTGTGACCCTGTGTGTTCAGCCAGTCTAATATTCCCTGACAAATAGCAATATTAAGTACGAGAGAGAGAGAGAGAGAAAGAGAGAGAGAGAGAGAGAGAGAGAGAGAGAGAGATTCTGCGTACTGAGTAACAAACCCATCCAGAGACTAACAAAGCTATCATTTCTTTTGAGTCTCAGAAGCAGTTAAGAAGCAACATTGTCTGCTATTAAAGTAATCTCTCGACACCCTTAGGCTACTTACTCATCTTCAGCACACACAACCATTTAAAGACTTTTTTGAGGGTGATTTTGTGATTAAATCTTTCATTGCTGCTTGGTTTGCCTTTCACTTACTAAAAATGTCATTGAATGTAATAAGCTCAAAGGTCACTTGAGCAACTGCTAGTTATATCCAGCAGCCAATTTTTATTACATTTTTTTAATTGAATATTTAATTTTTGCTTATTATTTTAAGCATGATGTCAATTGGGTTTATGCTACAATAAACCACCCAGAGGGTCACTGTATTCTTCTGTGATTGGTTCATCAGATGCTTCTATTCTGAAATATGAGCTAATACTGCTATCATGGTATACTACGTTAACGAAGCAGTACAAAAATACACTCAGAGGCATTTAATTCATGCTTTGATAGATCTATTATCTGTTGGTGAAGTGTGAACATGCATTTCAGTTGCTGACTTGGCAAAGATTTATCATAATGCTTTGGTGCAGTCATGTAGTGTAAGATGCACAAATCTCTGGAATGTGATTTCACAGTCCAACCAAGCATGCATAGTTTCAGCAAAGGAATATTTGATTAAAATTCATTAAATAGTCTCAGAATTGAATGTGACACCTTCACAGTCCTTTATCCAGCAAACAGCCCAAACCTCTACAGAACTGACTGAGGTAAAAGCAGGAGTAAAATGTACCACAATTACATTACATATATATATATATATATATATATATATATATATATATATATATATATATATACAGGGTGTCCCATAAGTCTCCATACATAGGAAAAATAAACGTTTCTTGACATAAACCATTTTTATTTATATAATATGCTCTATATGACTGCCATTTTATCGGGAACACATTTCAATGCATGTCCTCCACTGCTGAAGAACTATAAAGAAGAAAAATAAAGAAATACATGTTAGAACCATATGTATTATGTCTCCTATGTATGGAGACTTATGGGACACCCTGTACATATATATATATACATATATATATATATATATATATATATATATATATATATATATATATATATATATATATATATATGTATGTGTGTGTGTGTGTGTGCAAATGGCTTAACCCATTATCCATTTCATGTCTAATTGAATTTTGGTCACAGCGGCTAATGATCTACTGTAGGGGTGAAACGATTCCTCGAGTTGTGAGTACCTCGATTAGAAAAAATGATCGAGAAATCCTCTCTGCCTCGAGGAATCACTTATTTAATTGTAAAGCTCAAAGCACGGCATTTCACACAGACACAAGTGGCACAACGCACTTATGTTACACACGCAAAGGAAGATGACAGAGGATGCAGAAGTGTTTGGATGAAGCAGTGGGAAGATGGAAGAGACAAGCATAGAAAGGCGAGAGAATACAGCAGTGATGATGAAAGAAAAAAAAACAGTAAAAAAGACAGAAAATGTCGAAAGTGTGGAAGCTTTCAGACTGAACAGCAAGGTGAACACCGTGACATGTATCCGTTTTAACACGGCCCTCCCATAACACAACAGCACAACTGTGATGTAGCATCTTCTCATAAGACACCCAGAATGGAGCGGAGGACCTGAGATAAAATAAAATTATCGTAGCGCAAATCAATGAGATTAACATTAATGTACCTTAGTAACATAACGTTAGCCCTGCGGAGGATTAGGTTTCTGTTCATTATGGCTACTGTCCAATGTGTGGCTAGTTTATTACGACTGTGACAAGCACAGATTTAGGCAGCGAGCCGTGCACCCGTGATTTGCACGGTTAATTTCCCAAAAGCACGGCCAAAATGGTGCACGGCTTGGTGAAAGTTTTCTCTTACCTTGCCACAGCCTAATTTTGGCAAAATCCAACTACTTTTTGAAAAATGAAGTGAATTATCAATTAACTGGACGTGTGTGTGTGTGTGTGTGTGTGTGGGGGGGGGGGGGGGGGGGGGGTATAAGTTCTGAGACAGACAGATAAGGTGGGGAGGGCATTGCCTTGATTCTCCTGAATATAGCAGAAATGTGGGAACTGATCATGCATGGACTTGTTCCAAGTTCCCGTTAAAATATTCTTGCCTCTTAGTATGCCACAACAAATTCCTGTTTTGTCTAAATTGTAAATACTGAAACTTACAGCTGCCTAAGTTAAGTTGCACAACAAAAAGGCAATATTTATGCCTTTTTTAAATTTATTGATACCATATATTTTTGATACTTATAAGAAATACTAAGTTAAAAGTAATTAAATTTTATTTATTTTTATTTGTGTTTTATTTATTTTGATTTGTGTTTGCAATTGCCCCTCTGGAAATGTTTCTAGTCAAGAAAATACATTTTGTTGCGTATGCACAATATGAATGTAAGAAATATAACTGTTAATTATAAAAAAATTTTAAAAAAGGAAACCAATTGGTCCTTCATTATTAAGTGAAATTCCTTATTTCCTCTTGCGTATTTATAATTGCTCTTTAATTAAGCAAAAATAAGTTTTATCCGATTACTTGATTAATCGAAGGAATTTTCAGTAGAATACTCGAATACTAAAATATTTGATAGCTGCAGCCCTAATCTACTGATAGAATCCATTCTTACTTCAATGCAAAAACTGTGATAACTGTGTTACTGAAATCCTGATGAAAGTCATCATGTAACATTCATAGACAAAACAACACAAGTGGACAAAGCCACATTATTGCCAAGGCTGCGTCTCAAATGTATACTTTTATGATCATTTGAGTGTCTAAGTACATTCCCACTGTCAGTTATGCAAAATGCATTGCACTGCATGTACCTGCATTTACAGTCAAAACAGTAAAAGTTTAGAGTGTAAGATAATAGTCACCCTCAACAATCGCCATCTTAGCCACGCAGTGACAGGGGAGGGACCAGAAAACCTTTGGAATGTTGGTGGAGGAAGTTGTGATCACATCAGTGGCAACAAACACTATTCTGTGCAAAATCATGGAAATTTATGTTAAAAATTATAATATTACAATGTAATACCAGTAGAAGTATATGTTAATAACCAACGTTAGATTTAATGGCTGATATTCTGGCAAGTAGTAATACTCTGTTGATTAACCATTAAAAAGCAGTGGAGAAGTATGTTTCATCACCATTTTCAGTTCCAGTGAGTGCACGACCCTAACCTTATTTCATCTGAGATAACGGTACCTTGTTGAAGTTTGTGGACTGAGGAAGTAAATACCCAGTACACAGTATGTAGACAGTGTATTGCATGTAAACATACTAGTGGAAGTACTTGTGTCACGGTCTGTGCCAGTGTTACCACCGGCTCCTCTCTCTCCACTTCATCCATCATCAGATTCACCTGTTGTGCACCGCACAGCTGCAGCGCATCATCATCAAGCCTATTTAAGGCTTGGTCCTGCAGTCGTGCAGTGCTGGTCCATTATCTTCTTCACCTGCTCCATAACCCGGACATTCAACTCACTCCTACGGACTCTCACTACAAACCCAGGTTTTTTTTTTTATCCCTTGTTTAAGTTTTGATTTGTGTTTTGTGAATAAACCCGTTTTTTCCCTTCATCACCGTGCATCTGAGTCCACTCATTTTCCACCTTTGTGACAACTTGTATTTTCATAAAAACTTGTATGTACATTTATAAGATGTCCTGATTGTCTCTTAATGAATAACATTTAATATTAATCTTGGCACTGACATAGCCTAAATACATTTTTTTCATATTGATTGTATCTATTTTATTTTCTGTTATGTCCTGCTGTGCACATCTTTAATTTTGTGCAATTTCTTCTGCCACCCAATCCATCAAACTATAGATGAGGAGGTAAACAACATATTTGGCCATTCAAAGGGCAGCTTTTCTTGTTGTTTGTAAGTGATTAAAATTAGTTTTCTTTTGTAACTTTTAGCCTGTTTCAGAAGGTCAGTCAGGATCTCTGAGAGGTGACAGAAACAAGCGTAACAAGATATGGGCGCATAGCCAGCAGGACATAATATCTCCTCCTCACAAAATCCATTCTCTAGATAGTGGAACAAAGCTTATTGGTATTCCCTGTGTGATCTGTTAAAGATGAGAAAACACAATGTTTGCAGTTGTCAGGAGGTGTTAATCCTCAAATAGCAGATATTGCTAAACCTGAATGACATGGGGGTATTAAAGTGCACCGCCTGAATCCCAAATACCAGACTGAAGATATCGCTCCGCAATCTGCCTATTCGTAGACATTCACGCTCCAAATGTTATCTTCTGTGTCACAGTGCTGACATTAAGCTACAGTACGTGCCAGGTTTAAATGAATGACAACAAAGTGACTGGCAAGTGATAGAAAAGACATAAATTGCTTGAAACTGCATTTTCTTTTGGAAAAAAAAAAAAAAACACACCAAAACAGGAGGAAACTATGCATTTATTCATATGGGGAATGTTTAGAACGACACTACCAGACCAAAATAAAGGGTCACATGAAATATTTTGTTGGACTGCCTTCAGCTTTGATTATGGGACATATTTCCATGCTTTAATTATACAGTCACAAAGAATTTAACTTTGTCCAGACTTGCATTATGTATTTATTTAAGTATTGCCAAGGTCTTGTATTGATGATTGACAGTCAGAACACTGTGTCTAAAGATTCTAAATAGGGTTCAGGTCTGGCCAATCCATGTGGAAAAATGATGTATCATGCTTGGTGAACTACTCTTTCACAATTTGAGCCTGAAGAATGCATGTGTTGTCACCTTGGAATAAGTCTGTGTCATCAGCAAAGAAAACAATTCACTGATATTTAGACCTGGTTATTCAGCGTATTCAAGTTCTGCTGACCTCATGTTTTGGACAGGTAACATTACTGAGTCTAGACACTAACACTGCCTCCACTGGCTTGTACTGTAGGCACTAGGTATGATGGGTAATTACTTAATCTGCTGCTCTTCTCACTCTGGTGTTGATGGTGTTTATCTAAACTTTTATCGTGGCTGAAATGCATCATAATTTCATTCTGCAGTGCATCTCTGATGTAATGTCTGACTGACAATAAAGAAATCTGAATCTGAATCTGAACAGGGTTACTCTGGGCTCATCAGACCACATGACCTTTTTTCCTTTGAAACACAGTCCAACCCTTCCGCTCCTTACCAAACTGATGATTGTTTAAGAAATGAGAAGCTCCTCAGTGCATCAGTTAGGGATAAGGAACTAGTTGGAGCTGAAAAATATGAATCACTGCATTATTATCCAAAGGAAGACTGTTTTATATTCACTTATTCCTTTTGTGGACTATTTATTTTTTGTAGGCTGCGTATTGTATAGTTCTCCAAAGGCCATTAACAGCATCACTACAGTAATTTAACAAAAATATGTAGTGGTGCCAGTTAAACTAATAGCACTGAGCAGCTGACAAAGACTGCAGATACAAAAGGTGATGAGGTGGGTGTCTTTTCTTTAAATGAAGCAATAATGTACAAGATAAGAGCACTTAATATTGACATTTTATGTTACATGTGGGTGTGAATTAGACTTCTTTGATTGGAGTTTTGGCTGTCGCTGGCTTTATCAAGGACACCGAGTTTTCAGCCTTTATTTGATTACTTTAGTTGATGTACAGCAATTGTAAGAACTGAAAAGCCTGGTATAACAAGTACCATACATGCTGGGGCTCTGTAAAGGGGGGGTAAACATGACAAATTCATGCATTTCTGGGGGACCCATAGAGTAGTGGAGGGGGCCCAGTGGATACAGGTTAGAAGTTGTGAAAATTTTGTGTAAGGTCCGCTGTATAATAGAGGCATAGAAGCCGGGACTTGGATGTTGAAAGTATGTTAAGTTTGACTTTCGCTTTACACCAAGGTGATAATAGTTTTGAATATTTCATTATAGCTTAATTTTATTTAGTTTGGACTTTTTTTTCCTCTAATTCAGTTAGTTTTAATTCGTTTTTAGAGCAGGTTTGCTAGTTTTTATTAGTTTTAATTTTTTTCTAAATGCTTAGTTTCAGTTTAGTTTTAGTATTAGTTTTAGTTTTGTCGTATCTTTTATCTTTTTCGCCATCGTATTCAAATAAATCCCAGACAGGACTCTGCTGATTTCTCCCAACTTTAGTCTCCATGTTTACAGGTAGAGTGGGATGAGACGCTGACTCTAAACGACAAGTGACAAAAAGTGATGGACCGTGAAGTACCATACGGTGCCGCTAGCTAGAACTGCTAGAGCGAAATAAATCGCTTGCGTATCAATCCGACATTGACAAGAACGAAAACGAAGGGAATTTTATCCATAATTTTTTATTAGTTTTAGTAAGTTTTATAAGCACACAATACAGTTTCAGTAATCGTTTTTTTTCTTTTAATTATAGCTTTTATTTATTTCAGTTAACGAAAACGTTTTTTCAATTCTAGTTTTCGTCATTTCGTTAGTTTTCGTTAACGATAATAACCTTGCTTTACAAGAGTGTAAGTTATGGTAGTTATGGCACCCCCACATTTGTAACTGCTGCCCCTACCCCACGTACATAACCCCCCACTGCTCTGACAAATCCATAAGATACTGCCCCCCCACACACACACACCATCACCACCACCACCACCGTTCCGAACAAATCGATACGATAGAAAGGGCCCACATCGTTTAGCTTTCCAGGGGCCCACAACTGCTAGCGGCACCCCAGCATACGTATATGTATGCATCGTCTCATACAATTACACAAATAATATGTTGATTATTTTTTCTCACTCTCATTACTTTATTCTTAGACATTCTTATCTCTGAATTGAAGTGAAAAGACAGGGTCAGCATTATACTAATCAGATTAAAATTCACCTGAATGGAATAATGACTCAAACACATCACCTTCAAAGTAACCGCAATGTTGAGGGTTGTTAGAAAACAGACAGACAAAAGAGTCAGAGGAAGCTGAACTTTTTTATTGGTATATTTAACAGGGACGCAACATATTAATATACATTAGTGTTGTAAATTCACAGAGTTGTTATTTTTCATCTGAAGTCCCTGGACAGATATTACAGGGTCGCCTTAAAAAATATATATAACATTAAAATTACAAAGTTAAATGAATCATTTATGAACAGAAAAAAAATTAAAAAATAAAAACAGATCATTGATGCTTGTAAAAACACTGTTAAGGACACCCTAGTCACAGATATAAAACACACAAGCTCATAATGCTAATCACTCAGGGAAATAAAATAGGACACTTGAAAGTTAACAGAATTATGAACTAAAAATGACCGTATTGTGCTGCATTGTTGGACAGTATTGTAGACATGTAAAACCAAAGAACAGATGTACAAGAACAAGCTGTATAAGCAAATCTGTCAGACGCTGTAAAAGAAAAACAAAAAATAGGCCATACTGTGACATGTTTGTGGATACATGGCTGCTATCCAGAGCTTCAGAAAAAGAAAAAAAAAAATACAGAACAATATTATAAAATGTATTAACCATCTTTTCTAATGAATGAACTATGTCTGTAAATGGGCTCTAAATAAACAACATAAATCTTTTGGTAGTTCTTATAATTACTGAGATGGAGCTCCATTCTAGTGCAGCTTTAACAGACCAGACTTGGCCACTTACAGTGTTTGAGAGTCTTTGCCAGCCAATTACATCTGAAGCCCTATTCGCATGGGACTAGTATCGCCTGGGGATGTCCAGTAATGTTTCATATCGCAGTGGTTGTCTTTGAGCTTAATCCCTTGAGAATCTGCCATGTCCATAAATTGCAAAGTAAAACTATCATTGTAAATGACCTGCCATATTTTGCCAAACATGGGCTGTGTGATAATATTATCCCCAGTGTCTCTAGGATATGTGATGTCTTTCTCTATGCCTGTATTCTGCAGCTTGACTTGGTTGAGAAATATGGAGGTTTTGTTGGCAATTACAAATGAAATTTTGAAGAATAAAATCTCAAGTGATGATGATAATATTGGCGGCATGTAGTACGGAATATTCTTCACTTAGCACATTAAAGGTAACTGGATCTGTGTATTATGACTTTGCTTCCTGAACTTTTTTTTTTTTTTAAGAGAACCCCAGGAAGACTAGTCTGGCGTTTGTGTAACAGCTAATGGGGATCCTCAATAAATAATAAACAAATAAACAAAGGTATAATGGGTATCATCACACATGCTCACACATCTGTTTTGTGTTTCTCAATACAAGACACTGAACAGTGATGAATGTACTGATGTAGATGTAGACAATTAATACATTTAGGGAAGGTGCTTGTTTTTAATCTGTGTTCAACAGTCTATCCATATTGCAAATAAAACTATATCTTCATCTTCTGAACCTGCTTTATCCTCATTAGGGTCGGGGGGTGCTGGAGCATATCCCAGCTACGTATGGGCGAAGGTGGGGTACACCCTGGACGAGTCGCCACTTCATCGCAGGGCTGACATGTAAAGATGTTAAAATAAAGCTAAATGAAAAACATAACAAGTGGTGCCAGGCACAACAAACCCCACCCCTCACATGTATTGTAGTTATTTTGGCATTGATCCACCTGATGTCATCATGTCTATGCGTGTGCTGATGTCAGCATATCAATTGCCTTTATACATGTGCCAAGTTTGAAGTAAATTGAGACAAAATCGATGTTTTTATAGACATGTGAAATGTTGCCTATTATAAGTAAATGGGAGAAAAAAAAAAGTTTAAAAAATTCATTAAAAATTTTTACTTTGAACTACTTTCTCCAAAATGTAACCACACATATTCTGGGTCACTGGCAATCTCAGGGGCACCGCTACCAATTCTGGGCCCCATGAAAGGTAAATGTTGTGGACCCTTTCATAAAATTCAGTATCTTGTCGATCTGTCAGAGCGGGGTGGGGGGGGTGTATTGTATGTGGGGGTGTGGTCCATACATAAGGTCACTTTCACAAGTATGAAAACAAAACTGAAACTTAACATACTTTCGATGTCCGACTGCCGACTCCTACGTCTCTCTTATAAAGTAGATCTCACATGAAATTTTCATAACTTCTAGCCTGTATCCACTGGACCCCTTCCATTGCTCTATGGGCCCCCCACAAATGCTGGGTGCCATGAATTTGTCATGTTTACCCCCCCTTATCGGTGCCCCAGGACAATCTATAAACCTAATTTGGTATGAATTCAACCAATAGTTTTGCTATTAGAGCAGGGGTCAGCAACCTGGTCCTAGAGAGCCACTATCCTGCATGTTTTAGATGTTTCCCTCTTTCAACACACCTGATGGTCGTTATCAGGTTTCTGCAGAGCTTGATGATAGGCTTATCATTTGAATCAGGTGTGTTGGAAGAGGGAAACATCTAAAACATGCAGGATAGTGGCTCTCTAGGACCAGGGTTGCTGACCCCTGTACTAGAGTGTTAACAAACAAAGAAACAAACTGAACCAAAAACAATACAAATAATAATAATAATAATAATAATAATAATAATAATAATAATAATAATAATACATGTACATTTCTTACCTTATGATATGTATGTAGCTTTAATAGTGACATATCCAGAGTATAAAATACAGACTTTGCTTTTTCCATGCAAATCACGTTATGGCTGTGTTTTGGTAGAATTTTGTAAATCACATGAGGTTCACTGGAATGTGACCTCATATTTCTATTAAATCATTGGGCATTATGTGGCCCAATAACTTAAACTATAATTAATTTTTTTGTTTTGTGCAAAGGCAATAATCTTGACACTGACTAATGACACATTACGCAGTCTTTATGATTTCATATCTTTTAATATTCTTCCCTAATATATCAATACTTAGAGTAGAAATAGAAATAGCAAACTGTGAAAAATGTATTATGATGAAATAAATTGGTAAAATGCTTTTCTGCAGTACAAAAACCCAGTTGAGGATTTTTTTATTTTCACTAATATAAAACTCCAGGGCATGACCACCAGCGCATTTGCATTTTAATGCTGTTTTTTCAATTCGCCTTCTTTTACCCGAAGCATTTTCTGAATTAAGTTCCCTTTAAAGACATCTTTATTAATGGTAAACTACAGTGAAAACCATCTACCTGCCACAAGAAATAAGGGACATGCCGACTAGGTGAAAATAGGCTTAAATGAAAAGGTGGTTCTTTTAAGAAATTAGACTATTATTTGGTGAAGCCTGTCTTTTTGTGTGAGTGAAAATTCTTCTTTTACAGTATTTACATTACCCAAACCCAAAGGGAGTTGCACAATGAGTTTTCTTCACTCCACATTCACACCTTTGAGACTTCAAGCAAGTTGCCAATTTAAGAAGTTTATTCTTTGAAAGCATGAGTTGATAAAGACACGAGGAATATCTGGGTATTTGATCACTTTCAAGGCCCCTGAAAAATAAGTTTAAGAGCAGCGACTTCTTTGCTTTCTGTGTAGGTGTTCTTCAGAGACTAGAAACACAACTGAAGGCTGGAATAAGGCTGGTCGACAGGTTTTCTATGACTACACATGGCATTTGCACAGCAGAAAATGAAGCTGAGCAAAGCTGGACTTTTACATATTTATTCTTCCACATAGATTTGCACACACACACACACACACACACACACACACAAAGAACACAAAGACATGGAAGTAATTTGCAGTGACAAACTGCAAAGTGAAACTCCAGTAAGACTTCACTTCACCTTTTCAGGGAAACCCACACACCTGAACAAAGGTCTTATCGTCTTACACATACATACACACATACAGAAAAACAGGCCCCATACACTCTGGCAGAAAGCTGTTTTGTTGGCAGCTTTAAATTCTGTGTTTAAGCAGCTTTTCGACTATGGCACTTCCATTTTCTCAGTAAGTCTTTTACACTGAACAGACATAAAAACAGGCTGAAGAAAGTGGGCCTATTATGCAAGGAAAACGACATTAGCACTGAACAGTTATCGCATTATGTACAGACAGAGATGAATATATGAAATTATATGAAATTATAGAATGAAAGAGTGAAGTGTGTTTCCATCCAGCTGTTTCATTCACATTGTTAGTTTGTGCATAAAAAAGAAATGTTAAGATGATTTTTAATTGATAAATGATAAAGGCTTAAAGAACAACAGAATCAGCTTTATTTAGGAAGGCAAGACCTAAACCCAGTAAAGATTATTCAATCAACCGCTTGAAAATACTTCATGTAACTGGCAAAGTTTTAAACTTTGGGTGAGGCTGCAGGAGTGTGAGTGGTCAAAGTTATCTTTGAGGGGTCATAGGTGAGCTACTGCTGATTAGATAAAACTGTAAGCTTCATTTAGCAATCTGTAACATAGTCATTTTACCATCTTGTCAGTGGAACCAATTATACAAGTACAGTGAAGCTTTCTGTCAGAAAAAAAACCAACCCAAACATGTTTTATATTAACTGACACTCTGAAAGTCAGGTGAGTAAGCTGTAAATTGTACATTTCAATCAACATTCCATACAGCAGACATCAAAATCTTCTCTTTGATCTTAAATCTGATTAAAAGACCACCACTGCACACTGAGAGCTTTGACATTTCACCTTATCTTTAATGCTATTAGCTACGCCTTTACATCTGTGACTACACCCACTCAATATTCACCTACTTTTCACCCATCACACTTGCACATGGCTGCATAAGATAGACTGTCCAATTACATTTATAAATCGAAATTTCAAGTAGAAGATTTTGTGCTTTGAACTGACTTGCAATGGGCCATGCCTGTGTTACTCATATTAGTGTCAAAGCTGATCACTACCTGGTGGTGAGTTGGATTTGATGGGGGAAGATGCCAGAAAATCTGGCGGATGTAGACCCCAGCAGTTAAAGGAGGTGTCAATCTGAAAGAGCTAAAGGAGTTTGGTGAATGAGTATGACCTTCATACAGCCTCAAAGATACTCTAGAAACTGTCAGGAGACTCAAGAGGTAGAAGTGGTACTTCACATACAATATTTACTGGAGGAATCAAGTTTTATTGACCTTAACTATGGATATTGTAAAGTTATTGAATAACCGCTTTGGGGATTTCAGGAATTCCTACTGTGACAAACTGTGTGGTGGAAGTAAAGCCTCAAATGGGGCTCTGCTATCCAACAAGGCTGAGGTCTTCAAGGTACAGTCTACTCTCGTTATACGGCCAACTTCCGTTCACGGCCAAATTGGCGGTATAGCGAAAATGGCGTTACAACGGGTTGCGTCCATAATGTGCATGTCTTTACTATATGATGTCTATGCTGCCTCCGTTAACCCGTTCTAATTGCATTTCTAAATAAATCTTGATTCTGTTATGTTGTAAGGGATCATTTAAAGTGGGGAAACATTTTAAGCATTATTATACCGTGTCGGGAAATGACACCCCATCATCTTGAGGCTTTGGCTTAATCCCACGTCCTCTTCCCGACATCCTAACCTACTGAGTGTTCTGCGATAAATGAACGGTGGCCGTTCCGTAGACCTACTCGTAGCTTGTCGCGATCAGCGTCTGGCGCGTTTGTTTCAGTGCATTGTTAAAATTTATGTGTACTCGATGGCAATCACGCTGGCGGTATAACGGTCGGGAAATCAATGGCATAAGTGTTGTTTGTGCATGGAACTGGGCTGGCGGATGGCGATAGGCGGAAATGGCGGTATAACGGCGGGCGGTTTAACGAGAGTAGACTGTAGAAAACTCCACAGTGGATGATCCCCAGGGGGAGACCTGCCAAAGTTTCATAAAGCTCTAGATGTTGTGCTACTGTCCTAGTTGACATTCCTTGGTAGAGGATGGGAATGGTATTGCTTGACTGGGCAACCAAATGGTGGATCCCCTTCTTTAAAAGGAGGAGTGATAGTTTTGTTCCAACTGTCAAGCCTGCCACCAGACGATAGTCTGGTTTTGTCTGTCTTTTATGTTGTCTGTCATTTCCTGTTTTATTTTGTTAAGTTTCCCTCGTGTGTCATGTCTGGTGTCTTGCTTCCTTTCCCTGATTGTGTCCACCTGCTCCTGGTTACCTGACTCCGCCCTAATTTGTTCCACCTGTGTCTCATTGTCTTCCCTCCCTTTTGTGTATTTAAGCCCTGTCTTTCCCCTTGTTTGTCGCTAGTTCGTATTCTCCTTTTGAGATACCTACCAGCGTTTTGATCCTGTTTGTCTGTCTGCCTATCTGTGTTTGACGCGGTTTGCCATCTCGTTTTTGCCTGTTTGCCTAATCCCTGTCGGTTCTTCTGCCTTATTCTGACCTTGAGTGTTTGACCTCTTCACCTGATTTTTTACGTCGGGGTTCCGACGCGTACTACCAATCCGGACAGAGGGTTCTCATCCCCAGTCCGATGTACTAACCCTGAGAAGAACCCAGCGTCCATTATCCTCAAGATTTTGTTCATTATCATTATCATTGAACTGTCAGTGAGCTTGGTGTTGAATAAACCCTGTGAACTTTTACATCTGTCTCTGGGTCATGCATATGGGTTCAGTTTTCGTACACTGAGCAACACACCAACTAGAGCATCACAAAGCTCAACATCCCCCTGAAGATCCATTATAGGGTACTGCAGAGGATGGTCCAACCAATATGTGAACCTCAGATTCAGGACAATGTGATTTCTATTCTAGTGGTGGAACATTTGCCCTCATCTTTACCTTCGGCAACAAACTTCATTTTGCAAAGGTGGTCCAACATTGTCACCTTGAGGACAGCATTTGAGCTTGTTCCTGAGGCAGTGCTTCAGGATGCAGCCTGCTGCTACAAGTTAGCATTCACATACCTGGAGCCAGAGCTTGGTCTGCATGGTCAGCAGTAACTTATTTCAGGCAAGGGTTTGACTCCACTGGAGCTACCCTTTGTCTATTGCCATGTTTCCACTACGTGGAACCGGCTCGACCTGACTCAGGTACCAGATACTATTCCTGGAGACTGTTTCCATTACAGGATAATACCGACTTTAGAGTACCTGAATGTCATAGCGATGCAGCATGTAACTTCCATGACGTCTACTCAGAGAGTTGCCGACAAACTTGCTTGTTGCGTGTTGCCCCGTCAAGCTCACGTTGAATTTTTTCTGCCAGCCACCAAGGACAGAAATGCCTGAAACTCCTTGACCAACCATGGTGTAGTTTTGCAGGCTGCCATCATAAGGATTAGCCTACCAATATATTTACTGTAAACTTCCAAATCTGTTTTTTTTTTTTTTTTAATGGCGGGTCGCACATTGATGACACAATGATGCAGGGACAACTCACTGACCAATCAGTGGTATGCAGTGTTTACACATCACGTCTTAGTATCTCTTCACCCATTTTGGAACCTCGGTCGAGCAGATACCAAAAAGCTTGTACCGAGAACCAGATTCCAGGTTCTTTTATGGAAACGCACAAAGGCTGAGTCAAGTCGAGTCAAGCCGGTACCATGTAGTGGAAACACGGCATATGACTCTGGTCATAAATTTATGGACAACATATCTTGCTGAGGCTAATGGGTGAAGGACGTTCAGTTTAGTGGCCTGAGGATTGCATCTCTGCTTTTTGTTGATGGTATGGCTGTCATAATCAAACAGCAACTTCAAATTCACACTAAGGCTAAAATGAGAAATTGAAATTCTCAATCTGATGCCATGGGCGTCAGCTGGAGACTGTTGGAATGCCTCTGAAGGCCTCCAAGGTGGATGGGTTTAAATATCTTGCTTGGCCTTGTTCACGAGTTCAGGAAGGAGGATTGGTGCAGCACTGACAGTGATGCAGATGTTTTAGTGGATTGTTGTGATGAATAGATAATTTATGAAGAGAGTGACGTCCTGGTTCAGCTGCTGCACTTGTCACCTGGAAAAAAAGGGATGCATGGATAGCACTATAGTGTTATTTATACTGTAGCATTCCACTAAGCTAAACTCTCAATGTGTGCTATAGAAGAATGATGTTCGGACTTTGAATTTGAAATCTGGTGAATTTAATGAATCACTTGGAGTGTTTTATGTATGTATTGATTAATGTATAATAGCCTAAGTAACCACTGAAGCAGTTTGTAACAGTCAGGCTGTCACACTACAGCTTTCATAGTACAAGCCAGCAAATTGATGACTTGCTAAAGGCAGTGTGGGTTAGTCTGACACAGGCAATGCTGCATTTCCAATAATGTGGTGTTTTGTTTTGTTTTTTTACTATGAGCATATGCACAGGCCAAGTCTGGATACACTTTTTGTGCAAGCATTGATTTACACAATGTCACGCAGAGAAACACAAATGCACAAACTGCAGTGGAAAAAAAGTACAATTCATGTTTTCAAAATATGTCTAATGATGTTTGCAGATGGTGTCTAATTGTCACAATGATTTCTGTTACAGCTTTTAACTAAACTGTCTAAAAGTCCCGAGACAATGCAGGCTTCACTTCCCCGTCTCTCCTGCTGGCGTGTGGAAGTATGTGTGTAGCACCACACAGTCGGGTAAAACTTTTCACCGATTGTTGTTCCCTCTATTATAGCGTGTCAGAATATTTTCTCTCCTTCCAAAGAAAAACGTTTCCTCATCTCAGCAGAGCTAATCTGTCTCCCCCAACAAACAACTTGCACTTTGACGATCAATCTCGGCAACGAAAGCCTGAGTCATACAGCTCCAGTGCTTTCCATTCAAACTCTGTGGTCTTAAAATCAACCCAAGAGAATATGACCAGACTGGTAAGGTTATTAAGATATGAGCCATTAGCCGGTAATGTGGTGGGAAATGGCTCATGACCTCCACCTTAGTATTTAACATTTAAATGTACTGCATGACTCATGACAGCCATTCAGAAGAGGAGGAGGAGAGAGAGAGTGTTGGAAGTGTTTGCGTGTGAGTGAAAGAATGAGGAAGCAGAGGGAGAGTGAACACAGTGGAATGACTTGTTAAATTACAGGTCAGACAGAGGGGAGATTGGAGTTTCTCAGGTGAAATAAGGTTAATGCTATTTGGGGCTGATGCAAATATATCGATTTCTCGAGTCACTCCATTGTGCAAGTGATCCAAGATAGGCTGTTTACTTAAACAGCTACTCAAACCTGTCCTTAAAAATGACAAAAAGAACTGGAATTTTGAGTGTGATAGACAATGACAAGTCAATTTAACTGTCATATGATGTACTTTTCAGAGGTATCATACAAATAAGTAACCAAGCTCTAAAAACTTTCCTGCACAGCAAAAAATCATTAACCCATAAAGACCCAGTGCTACTTTTGTGGCAATTCCCAAATGAATTTTTCTGTATATTTAACCTGTCTTAATTGATTTATAACCATTTATTGTAATATTATCTTCTTTATTTTGCATTTTTTCAGTGAAAATCAGGTGTTGTCCTACATTTAATTTATTGATGATGTAGATATCCATAAAAGCTCAGAGTAAAGTTGGGGGTTATTATTTCAAAAACAGAGAAAATTGAAGAAAAAGTGACTTTTTCAGCAAACATTTTAATAACTGAACAGAAAAACTAGTGTCTCCTTCCACTGTCATTGATCCAACTCCATGGGTTTTACTGGTGAATCAATGTTGTGGAAGATAACAGTGTTTCCATGTTCACTAGTGAGATGACCATGAAAAGATGACAAACTGCATTTTACAAGCGTTATTTACATGTATTTATAGGATTAGTGGATCAACAGGTAGATGATTTTGGTCAACAGTGGATGTTTGGATGTTGTAAATACAGTATTTTACAGAAACCATTGCATGTAGGTATTGATGTTGCTTGCTAGGGTGGGGCTAGTGAGCTTATTTAAGTCTTTTTATGGTAATATTTTCTCCACACTGAAGTCTTAGGTTTTATTCTGCATTAACTCTGAGAGTTTACGCAACATGTTTGGTTGCTGCCAAAGAAATAACGATAAAGAATAACTCTAAGTCTGTCAGCTGCAGGTCTGACTTCCTATATCCAATGGGCAGTGAGTCTGATTTACACAGAGGCTTTAGGGTTATGTTTGAGTGTAAAAACGTTTTTGATTCATTATAAATGTAAGGCAGACCAAATCAAATCAGCAGATGGAAAAACTCTCTGGATGTGGCATTTTCCATTCACCCGGAGGAAATCCTGCTGCACAAGCTCCTTCTGCAACTATTGCACTATTCTCTGTACAAAAAAATGATGTTAGAAGAGAACTCACAACATTGATAACTGATGCCTTTGGGTTCTGCCCTAACATCAGTACGTGCAGAGTTGAAAAAGAGCAAACACGTTGCTCCATGGCCTGCAGTGGTCACAAATATGCTCTATATCAGGAGTGTCGAGGATTGTTGACCCCAGGCCCGTGGGATGAATTTATGAAGTGTAAAAATTTCACAGAAGACATTAACGTTCAAGAATGTCAAACTAATTTTAGTTCAGGGCCACATACAGCCCAATATGATCTCAAGTGGGTCTGACCACTAAACTAATAGCATAAGAACCTATAAATGAAGACGACTCCATATTCAGAACTCCAAAATTGTAACAATATTATCCCTGTAACTAAATGTTTTGTGCCTTTGTAGGTCCTCTATAATCTATAAGTTGTAATGCACATGTATAAATGATAAGTTGAGGCATAATATTGTTAAAATTATACTTATTTTTCTGAAGAAATTTCAGGTTCATACATGATACTTTGTAAATGTAATCATTTTCATCATTTAACCCTGTAAAGCCTGAACCATTAAATCACTGACAGAAAATTCCAGTTCTTTGAAACTGGAGCCTTTACTGGTCCTCCAGAACAACCCAAAACGATTTTTTTCAAATATTAATTTCCATGTATGACTGTCAATATTGTATCATATTTGATACACTGGGTCTCAATGCTCAAATATTATTTATGAACAAACAAAAACATAATATAACACAAACATGTCTAACAAAGTGGTAATTCCTTCTCAAAATTGGCAAAGTTCTGCCTCCTGACAATTTTGTAGTGTCACTGGAAAGGCCTCTAGTCCAGTGTTTCCCAACCTTTTTTGAGCCACGGCACATATTTTACTTTAGAAAAATCACAAGGCACACCACCAAACAAAAATGTCACAAAAAGTGTATTTACTGAATATTATACAAATCTAGTCTCAATGTACTTACTGGGTGTGAAACCTGGACCTGTTCAGTTGAACACAAAGCTCATATTCCTGCAGGAATTGAAGAAAGACACACACAAATACTCCTCAACAGCTCTGAGTCTCTCTCTTTTTTCGGGGGGGGGGGGGGGGGGGGGGCAGGGCACATCGGGGCACGTTGTCACGGAGTGTTTGGAACAAGAAAGCTGAGAGCGGTTCGTCAGCGACCCCTCAGAGGAACCTCCGGATTGAAGTCCGATGTGTAATAGTATGGGAGGGATATCCCCCCTGCCCCAGCCTGATACCTGGGGTTTGGGGGTTACTCGCTAATCCGTGCGTCACTAGTGAGGGGGGGCTTTATCTGCAGAACGCACCGCATCGGGGCTGGTTCACTTTCACTTTTATTTTTATTTTTGCAAAGGCTAACAGGAGACTGTTGTGGTTGAGTGGATCATTAGTGCGTCCACTCGTATGTATCTATATCACACTGTTCTTCCAGTACCAGTCAGGTCAAATTGGATCATCTTCCACGGCACACCTGATGATTTTTTACGGCACACTAATGTGCCGCGGCACACTGGTTGGGAAACACTGCTCTAGTTAACAAATTCCTCCCCCCTGGTGGATTATCCATGTATTGCATGTATCTAATTGTATACATCAGGTTTTTCAAGGAAAAAAAATATCACACTGATCATGAAGAGGGCTTCAGAACTCATGTATTAAATATGATACATTTGGCATTATGGGGTTAATTTGACTTTTTTTTAACAAAAAAAAAAAACAGATAACTTTGGAGTTGTCCTCATTTAGAAGTTATTATGCTATCATTTTACTGGTCAAGCCAGCTTGACCACAATTTAGGCTGTATGTGGCCGCTGGACTAAAATGAGTTCGCCACCCCTGCTCTGTATGGTATGTATTATTTCCAAAGTTCTATTTGAACAAAACTTCTACAGCGACAACAATGTGCAATATCAGCTACTGTCAGCTTAGAAATCAAATCCTCAAACTCCCCGTACAACAGAAATTCCAACACAAACTTCATTAAAGCACATGAACATTCTTAAAAGGTTTGGGTTCAGGCCACTTTAACATGTTAGTTTGGGTCCAAACTAACAAAGTAATGAGTTGAAGCTGTGGAAAACTAGTGACTCTTGTTTTTTCCAACTTAAAATAACTTTATGTCATCAGAGTGTGGTGGGTTTGAAGAGCATTTCCGGCCCCCAGTTCTCCTGTTTGCATTCTACTTGCATTGAGTGCAGGTAATAACCCAGACTAAGCATAGGTATCTCGTATATCTCGACTTGAAATAATCTAAACTGAAATTTTAAGTGATATTAACCAGTCCCCAGCACCAAGTCTGTTCTAAAAAAGAGTTTATTACCATTACATGGCCTATCAGTGTTGGTATATACAGTAGGTAGGACAACATTCTTTTACAATATTTCATTAGAAAACGAAAATCACTACTTTCAACATCATAAGAACACAATTAACTACAAGGAAATTCAGTGGAACGTATCTTCTTCAAGGCCCAACAGTCCACTGCTTGATAAACATGCAGGAATAAATGACAATGAGGCATAAAAAAAAAAACCAAAAAAACAATAATATGAACATTTGTGAGAACATTTGAGAACATCTGTGTCATGTTGTGAGGGGCTGCTCTCCTTAGGTGGTTCTGCATCGTGTAAACTGTAACCTGATGTCAACTTCACAACTGTGCTTTTTAAAACCCCAGGATTGGATGTGATTTAAAAGGGTCATATTTTGCTAAACTCACTTTTATTAGTCTTTGGTTCATTTATTTGTGTATATGGACCCTAATAGTTCCAAAAGTTTGAATTTAAACCCTCCAGGTGCTGCAAAGCTATCTTTATATTCATTCCGGCAAAAATCAAGTGGATTTTTACAACGCGTTTTAATTCCTGCTTAATTCGTTACGTTTTATAACTAGTTTCGTCACGACATTTGCACATATAAGGTCAAGACTTCCGACAAACATTTCTCCGAGTACGCCATATTTGTTTGTCAGCAGCAGCAGTTGTAGTCCATACTGAAAATATGTCCAAACTTCAAGGCAATTATCTAAAATATTCAGTTGTTGGTTGTATTAATGAACACAAGTGGCTGAACGGGACAGAAAGCATGGTCAACAACCTGGAGGGGGTGTGAAGTGGCTCATTTGCATTTAAAGGGCCAGCGCTCAAAACGACCTTCCTGGAGTCATTACTCAAATAGGGCTGAAGATGGACCTGTGGAGTTTAATTACAGTTGATGTAGACCACAGGGAAATGTTTTAAAATGCATAAGTCCATTTAAAAAAAGCAAAATATCTCTCCTTTAAGGCAAGGAAGCGTGGTTTTCTCACTAAGTCTTTATTATTGGCTCCGGTAAGTCAGAGTACAGAAACTGAGCAATGATATACTATTGGATTTGTCTGGGGCTGAAATTGTAACTTCATTCATTTTTAATTTGAAAAAGTGAATTTGACATGTCTTCTTTCACAAGTTATATTCTGATCCTGAAGTCTGCACCTGTAAAACCTATATGGCAAAATTCTGCCTTATATCTAGTACAGTGCTGTTGTTAAATGGAAGTAGAAATAATACATGTAAAACTGTGTGTGAAGCACATTTATAATAAAGATATTGGCTTTTAATTACTCAAAAATCCTCTCTTTACCCAACAGCTATGATGTCTGTGACAAAAAACACAAAAAACATTTGCTCCATAAAAATTGACGTACTCAAGCTGATGTATTCTGGGAGTCCTGCCAAAATTGAAATTGATGAAGTAAGTACCTCTGACCTATGTTACCTTGAAAATATAGCCAAACTGGCCCAGTTTTCACAGACGTGTGCATTAATATCCTGATATTCAGGATGATAACGGTAGAGTTCGGAAGTCATATTTCATAATAATTATATTCACAAGAGTCCTTATAATTAAGTTGATATAATTAAACTCTTCAACGTGCCTTCCTCTCTAGTACGTTTGCACAGCTTGATCATCATTTAGCATTTCAGACAGCACAGATGTGATCTCAATAATCAATTATAAGCCGAAACCAAACAAGGCAAGACAAAAACGATTAAAAAAAAAAAAAAGAAGAAGAAGACAAGACAAGGAGGAAATTGACTGAAGGGTGTTTTAATATTAAATGCAGTCACTAACCCAATTCTCACATTTTTAGCTTACCTGCCGACAGGCCGTAAGCTATTGTTGTCATGTGGCGTCCGGCACGTCGTCTGTCGTCCGTTACAGAATTTTCAATCGTCTTCTTCTCCGGAACTACAATACCGATTGACTTCAAACTTGGTATACAGCTTCTTTATGATGATGTCAACAAAACTTAGTGAAATTATTTGGATGCGGATCTGATTCTGGATTTGGTGCAACTTTGAAAAATTTCCCCATTATAAGAGATAGGAAGTGGATTGATACAATAAATCAGTAAGTATTAATGATATCAACTTGGAATTTACAGATCTGATTGGAATATGACCAAAACATGGGCTATTTCTGTAATATAATAAATACTCATAACTGGGTGATAATAAATGGCATCTAGATACATTTCCCAAAGCTTTTAATTTGGCCGGTAAGCTACAGGGCCATTGGTCCTATTATTAACTATCATTGTTGTGAGATGTAGAAAATGGGGTATTTTGTAATGAGCGTTGTGAGTGTATTTTTCAGTATTGTTTATTGTTTTTATCTTCATAATCAATAATTTTTCAGAAACTGAGATGCTACATTCAGGTACAGATATGCTACAATAAGAGGACAGGGTAGTACAGTGATAGTATGAGACAGAGGACAAGAGTCGAGAGATAACAAGATGAGCAAAGTCATGTTTGTTGCAGTTGGAGATCAAGTGATTTTTGGTTTATTTGGAACCAGTGTGACCACAGAGAATTTGGAAGTGCTGATACTACTGAAAACTGACGATCTGAACAAACATTTTTGCCTCGTTTCGTATCTTGTTAGTGTAAGAAATTAGTCGTCTTTTTCTAAAATTTGAAAAACAATCACAGCAGATACAATATGTTTTTTTTTTGTTTTGTTTTTTTTCATATATCTTCATCAACAGCATGCATTGCCACTTCAGCACAAACATCACTTCATCCTGCACATTATCACTCTCATCTTGCTTGTCATCACATACTGATACCTCACCCTTTGAACCCCTACAGCCTCCCCCTTTATTATTATTTTTTTTGATGTCAGTTCCATTTATAAGATCTGTAAGTGCAAGAAAATATGTATGATGTGTTTAATTATAGGCATACAAACAATTCAGTTAGGGTTAGGGAATAAATGGTTGAGAACTGGTTTAAAGAAAGAAAAAGAAAAAAAATTATGTCACTAAACTTTCTGCATATTTAAATAAATTCAAGTGGCCTGAGGAGAAGCCAAACTTCTGCACCTCCCCTTGGCTCTATTTTAGAAAATCTAGCCCACGATCAAAGAGTTTGGATTACATTTCTTCTCTGCTGGGATAACATGAGTGACTGACAGCTACTTTTTCCAGTTTGCCTCAAAGTAACACAGCCTCTATGATATTTTGATTTCACTTATCCATAGAGGTAATGGCATTCATTCTCTATTTTTAAACTGAGGTCATAGAAGAAATGGCTGCAGAAGAACTTACAGTATGCTTTGCCATTTTATCCCAAGATTTTTTCTGTAGCTTTAATATGAAAATTGAACATGTAAAGCTTAAATGCTCAACGTGTAATTTGTGCCGCAGGTGGTCACTGTGAAAACAATAATCTTCAAGTGTCAAATAATAGGAATTAGAATAAGACTAAGGCTACCTAGTGTTCTGAGAGGGTGAGGCTACAGAAACTGCAGCAGGAAGTGAAATTTAGATTCTCATCAAAATACATCCCATTAAATAGGGGTTGAGTAGGGAACCACCTGACTTGTCTATGACAGGAATGGAATGAATTAAAAAAAAAAAAAAAACAAGCAAGTCTTATATCTAATATACTGCTGTTGCTCACTATGTGTGTAGCACAATTATAATAAAGATATGGGCTTTTAATTTCTCAAAAATCCCCTCTTTACCCAACGGCAAGCAACGAAAAAGAGAATAAAAATGTACTTTTATTCCACACAGGAAAAAAAATTTACTTTTTTCTATTGAGGAAAAAGTATATTTTTCTGCATAGAGTCTTAATCAGAGCAATGGAGATCTACAAGGTCAGTTCAGTAGATATAGACAAGGTAGGTTTGGACCCAATCACCTCTCACATCCTATGTGAATAGGAACCTATCACAAAACACATTATAAACTAATCAGAACACACATAACCGACCTAAATGTTCTGCTCAATGTACACAAGTGCTATAATGTGCAAATCTTCCATACAGCTCACATACTTATTTTCACTTTAAAGGAGAGGGAAGGGACATTAATCAACATTTCAACAAATGTAAATGTACCACAGTTGGCTGAGGGCTAATGTACATTGGTAGTCCCTTTACCTGTTCTTAAAAGGCATCCTAGAATAAACAAGTGGTGCCAGACACAACAAACCCCGCCCCCCGCACATATTGTAGTTTATTTTGGCATCAATCCAGCTGATGTCATCATGTCTATGTGTGTGCTGATGTCAGCATATCAATTTCCTCTATACATGTGCCAAGTTTGAAGTAAATTGAAATTAAAAAAAAGATGTTATTATAGACATGTGAAATTTTGCCCATTATAAGTGAATGGGAGAAAAAACAAGAAAAAAGTCAATAAAATTTTTTTACTTTGACCTACATTTCCCAACATGTAACCACATTTATTTTGAGTTACTGGCAATCTATAAACCCAATTTGGTATGAATTGAACCAATAGTTTGCCAGCTACAGACATTTGAAATGTCGCCCATTATAAGTAAATGGGAGAAAAAAAAAAAGATTTTAAAAATTCCAAAAAAATATGAACTTTGACGTACTTTTCCCAAAATGTAAGGAGATCTGTTCTGGGTCAGTGGTAATCTAGTAAACTGGTAATCTAGTAAACCCAATTTGGTATGAATTCAACTAGCAGGTTTGTTGCTACAGTGTTGACAAACAAACAAACAAACTGAACCAAAAACAATGCCCTCTGCCTCCCCTTCAGGGGGTGGGGTAATAAAGCAATAGATACTACTATAAATGCAATATACATGGAGAGCCTCCGTTCCAGGAGTGGAGGACAGAAGTGGGAAAAGTAGCGGCATAGGAAAGAATGTCATATAGGATGCAGGAAAAGACAGAAAAATATCTTTTGAAATGGAGCAAATACCTGGAATCTTTAGATTTCAAAGACTAAAGGCTGAGAGGATTCACACTGAAAATACAATGATCACATTCCTTATGTATGTATGTGTGTATATTATGATTAGACACCTCTGTGTAGATATTTATGGTGTTTGTATATATTATTTACATGGATACTCAAAGCTGGTGTATGTGGGATAAAAAGCCACTATATCGATATGAAGACCCCTTCTGGTTACGGGTGGGTAATTCACCAATGCTCTAATGTTAGTATTTGATGTGTGATGATGTGACATGTTTGGAAAAAGGAAATAAAAAATGCAAGTCCTAAAATAAATGCAATATACAATCCTGTACAGCCTGCATAAATTTCAAAATTATACATATGAGACATTATAAGGAATTAGAAGATATATAGTTCAAATCACATTTAAAATCACTTACATGACCAGGATCAGTGAACACATCTTTAGGAGTCTATAAGCCATTTCTTTGCATTCTACTTGAATGAATAGTATAATTTTCTGTGTTACAGAATTACTTACAGGGTTCTTCAGAGGTTTGAGTGCCTTTGGATGCTTATTAGAACATTACCACTTTGAAACAATCCAAATGTTTTATTTCTCTTATTTTTCCTTTTGTCTCATTGCTCTTCATTTACTCTCCCACTTCACTCCACCGTCATTTCTCTGCAGTTTCACATGTTTATTAGATGCGTAGACCATATGACTACATGACCAACATGTACTGAAACATGACATTGATATACCTGATGAAGTAAATAGACTTGTGTGTCTGAGTAAGTGACTAAATGTAAAGGAGGACTGAGTCTAAGGGTTTGTTTGCAGTGAAAACATGGCAAATCATTTGGAACTCAGAGCTGAATATTTCATTGTTCTTGCTGGACATTCAACTGGCACTTGTGTGAGTATAAGAAATAATTGCTGTCTACCGCATATCTAATTTCATTCAACATAGACCTTGGTTAATGCATATAGGAAATAAGAAGCTAACGGTCTAGATAGCCTTGATTGCTTTATAATCTGCAGATCATACAGTGGTATTATACTAGAGTGTTTATTGAATTTAAATAAGGTCTTTTGCATTACGTCTACATTAATTTTGTGATTTTACATGTGAATATCCACAAATCTCAGTGTTGAGAAGAATAAAATATAACTGATAGACAGCCCTAATATTAAGTGAAAGCCCAAGTAAGAACATTATTCACTTGACTACATTTTTAATCACATCTAAAATACTGGTCTGAAGCACTTTTTTTTCTCTCAATCCATTCATTTTATTTCTTATTTGCCTTTCAAAAACCCAAACTCTCAATCATAATTATGTTCTTTAATTGCTTAAATCCAACAATGAATTTCCTTGAGAGACGTAATTATGATCAATTTATTGTAATTTTAATTTCTGTGGTAAAACCAAAAATTATCTGTAATTGCAATCTACAGTCGCCTCAAATATAGATTGGACTCGTTCTGAACCGAAGCTGCTTTCAAAGGTTTTGTGTTTTCTGCTCAGGAAGATAATTATTCACGGGCTGTCAAATAGCAGAAGAAAGGTTTTAGTCAGACAAAGAGGGAAAAGTTTGGTGATGACTGGAAACATTCTGTGACTCTTCCTCAAATCCTCTTAGAAAGTTTTAGAGTGAATCTGTTTGTTTTAGCGTCTGGCAGCAGGTTCTGATAGCAGAGGTACGCTCAGAGATGCTCCTAAATACCCTCCGCTGAGTGACACAGCTGTAGACGTCGTTCACTCGCAGACGCACACACTGAAGCTGCAAAGACTCATACAGTTAACTCTGCGACATGCTGTGTCTTCTGTACCTGCCAAAAGAAAAAACAACACCCCACCCTTATTTAATTTGCCTGTACTGGAAAAGATTTGAGCTATCAGGACAAGAATCGGAGCAGACATCGGAGCTGAGTAGAGCCCAGATAAGGGGCCGTTCTGCCAGGTTTTAGAGCCAGTAGAACTGCTGAGCCTGCAGCTGCTGCTCCATCAATAAAACCAAGCCTTCAACATAGCACTGACAACACCATGAAAAAAAAAAAAAAAAAACACACCTGTACACACACAGATGAATGCACACACCAGATGATACCAGGGTGGCTCCACTGAGGATTCAACATTAATTACTACATGATAAAATTATCTATTTTTGGATGAAAACTCTCGTATCTATGTGTCTTCTTAAGCTTATTCAGCCTGATGTATTGCTTTAGTCAAGGCAACTGCATATCTCTGCAAACTGTTTTAATAGATTGGTGGAAACAGTGTGAACCTGAGACAAAGATACAGTGGAGGCATTTGACTGTGACAAACACAGCAGCTTTTGATAAAGAAAAAAAAACAAAAAAAAAAACAAGTGGTGCCAGGCACAACAAACCCCGCCCCTCACACATATTGAAGCTTTTTTTGGTGTCGATCCAGATGATGTCATCATGTCAATGCGTGTGCTGATACTAGGCTACGTTCAGATTCTTTTTACGTGAACATTCGTCTAATATCTGCTCCAAAACTGAAAAATATAGCATATTTAAAAGTAATAAAAAGATAACTATAACATCCCAAAATGTAATTACATATTTTTCCACAATTTAGAATTTGTTGTAAATTTGTTCATCTTATTTAGAAAATTTCATATACATAAAAATAAATATACTAAAACACCCAAATTTTAAAATCTTCCTATTGGAATTCTAAAATTATATTAAATCTTTTGAATTTATCTAAAAAAGCTCTAACACCCTGGCTATTTATAAACAATTCTTTAATATTGACTGAACTTTCTGTTGCATTTATTTATTTATATTTATTAGATTTGTCATTTTTATTTTTATTTATTTATTTATTTTCTTTTTTATACTATTATTTGTATATTATGCTTTGTATCTTTAAATCTATGCTTTTTTTTCCCCTAAACTTATATGTTCAAATGTTTTTCCCTCTTTGACATCTCATTGTTCAAATTTTTGTACTGTATACTCAAATGTTTTCAATAAAGTTGGAAAAAAAACCCACATACACAAGGCTCTACACACACAGGCAAGCTATAATGGTGAAACTAAGAGTTTTTTAGGCAAAACGGGGGGTGATTTTGTGAAATTCATAGGCTATCTATATTCAACCGTAAAAAAAAACAAAAAAAAAACAAAAAAACAAAAAAACTAGGCTACATTCAGACAGCAGGTTGGATTTTTTGGTTGAATCCGATTTTTTTTGTGTGCTTGTTCATATTACACATTAAATGCGACTTCTATCAGTTTTGAGTATGAACTGAATGTGACCCTGAAGTGACCCACATGCGCAAAACAGGTCCTGACATAATACATGACCATGCAGGCAAGCACTGTGTTTACGGAATAAATATGTTTTTCCTGACGCTTCTCCTCCTGGGACGCAGAATTGTGATGTTTGTTGCATTTCAATGACGTAAAGGTCGGATAAATGCGACCTGGCTGTTCAGACTGAAGTCACATTGCAAAATATCAGATACGTATCGGATTTAGGACCACATATACAGTGGCCTGGGTTGGATTTGAAAAAAATCGCATTTGTGCTGTTCAAACTGACTTTAACAGATTGGATACAGGTCACATATGAGCAAAAAAAATCGGATTTGGCCCATATTTGCCTGCGGTCTGAATGTGGTCATAGACAGCATAGACAAATTTCAGCCATTATAAGTAAATGGGAAATAAACAAACATCCTTTTTTTTCCCTCCCATTTACTTATGATGGGTAAAATTTCAAATGTCTATAAAAACATTAATTTTGTTTCAATTTACTTCAGACTTGCCAGATATATAAAGGCAATTGATATGCTGACATCACCACATGCATAGACATGATGACATCAGCTGGAATGATTAAATATCAACAGCAACAATGCTGAATAGTGAATACAGTAAATGGCTGATCGGACCAGTATGTGGTTGACTATTTTATGATCTAGCCCAGGGGTGTCAAACATGCGGCCCGGGGGCCAAAACCGGCCCACCAAAGGGTCCAATCTGGCCCGTGGTATGAATTCATGAAATGCACAAATGACGCTGATGATATAAAGCCCATATAAAGCTCTACTTTTTGTCTCAAGTGGGTTGGATTTGTAAAATATTACCGTAATAACCTACTAATAATAACTCCAAATTTTTTCCTCTAGTGTGAAGGCAAAATATTAGAGGCATATTATGGATAAAATTGCACCATTTTTCTCCAGAATTTTCAGGATGTTATTGTTATTCACAATTTTTAAAGGATAAGTTATAGATGCACACATTTTCACCATGGAATTTTATTTATTTATTTATTTTTACTGTTATTTTATATGTTTTTTTTTTTTTTACTGTTATTATTTTATTGGTCTGGTCAGCGTAAGATTACGTTGGACTGTATGTGGCCCCTGAACTAAAATGAGTTTGACACCCCTGATGTAGCCTGTTCTCACGTCCAGATTTTTACATGTTGTAGCATGAACCCTACTGGTACATATATTGGTGTTAACGCCAAAAAATCACTCTCCCTTTACACCTCTCCTATTCAGAATATAGAATAAAATATTTCTGCTGTCCCTCTTGCTGTCATACCGTCTTCTTCTGAAGTGCTCTTAAACCTACCAAGGTTTCCAGATAAAGAGCACACCTCTGCAGGCTGCGTTGCTGTGTCACTTTCAATTAATTTTAAGTTATTTTAGATTCAGACCGACAAACATCTTAACCGATCAAGGCAACAGTTTCATGAACCTGCCTTACGTGAGTCTAGTGTTTCTGAATAGAGCGATAAAACATCTTCAACCAGGCGGAAAATGAATGAGGTTTGACAGAATCTGACTGAAGGACACAAGGACTGTTTTCATGCATTTGCATTGGCTCATATTAAACCAATGCTAAAACTACAGCTCTATGTCACGACATTTCTGGGAAGGCTTAAAAACTTTTTGAAATTGGAAGTGATGAGTTGAGCAGTTTTCAATTATATAATAGATTTTTACATCCTTATGCATTATTATGTGAATTACCATGAGTATTGGTGCATTTTATTACAACTGAGTCATATGTTTACAGCTCAAAAAACATGTTTAAGTGTTAAGTATCACTGTAAATAGTGTATTTAGGGTTTACACATTTGTTTGGTTAGATTAACCACTATTATTGTTTAGGTTTGGGTGGAGGGTATGTATTAATGGTTTAATTATTCAACTTTAGTTAAATTACTACGTTTTGTTTTGTTTTCTTTATTAGTGATAGTTAACAATACATTGTGGGCAGAAAAACAACATCAACAACACATAAACAAAGGGAAAAACAAATAAACAAGAAAAGCACTCGGAGAGCGCAGACCTCTGCCAAGACAGTTCTGCCCTGCCCCCCCGATCATCACCAAAATTTTATAATTTTTTCCTTGTGCCAGTATCAACATTTCCTGAAAATTTCATGAAAATCCATCCATAACTTTTTGAGTTACCTTGCTAACAAACAAACAAACACGGATGCATGCACACAAAGCAAAGTGATCACAATACCTCCTGGCAGAGGTAACAAACCAAAAACAACAACAATGACAGAGTAATGACTAACAACAATAATGACAACATCATATTACAATAAAAAAAGATAATAATAAATGTAAAGAGCAACTAAACAATATAGATTGATTTGGGGCGACAGGGAAAAAGGGAAGAGGGGAGTGTGAATGAAAGTGAGAAAGAGAGAGGGGGGAGTGAGGGGGAAAATAATAATTATTGTAACAATGATAATAATAAAAACACAACAAAATATAAATATAATACTACAAAAATATATAATGATAATACTAATAGTCTAATTTGCTAATTGTAGCGGCGGAAGTTTAATTACTACTTAATATCAAGGTAATGGTCAAGGTAAAAATTTATTTATTTAACACATTTAAAACAATGTAAACTGCCTAAAATGCTGCACAAAGATAGAAATAAAATACATAATATGGTAAAATAGTAAAAATAAGGATAAAAATATACGGTGACACTTTATAAGTACGCACTATGAAGCATTAGTTAAGCATTAACAAATACTGAATTCATCATTTATAAAGCATATTTCTGACATGAATACTCATTAACATAAGGTTTATAAGCACAGTTATAATGGTTTTACTCATCATTAAAAAGCTCATCTACAATGTGCTTAATGATGGTTTTTTCATACTTTATAAATTATGGATTCAGCATTCAAAAATTTAGTAAATTACATCACTTACAAACCAGTTATGATGTGCATTTATGCTTGCACATACAGTATTCAGACATATACTAATGGTTAGTGTATATGTTACTAGGTATTTTATACTAACTCACACATTTATTTTCCAATAGATGTCCTATGAACAGTTATTAATACAGTAATTCATTATTTCAGGTAGTTATAAAGCACTTCCTACTCATTAATTTAGTATATGGTGTGAGCTCATCTAAAGTGTGGACTATCTATGCAGTATAAAGCATTTACAAATGAGATTTAAAGGTTGGCAATGCCTAAAGACTCGCAAAAGTCTCAGTTATTCTAACAAAGGAAAGACAAAGAGATTATCGAACAAACTGCATGATTGAATGATGAATGATCATGATTATGAATGATTAGTAAAACATGTATAACTGTGCTTATAAACCATATACTAATGAGTATTCATGTCAGAAATATGCTTTATAAATAATGAATTCAGTATTTGCTAATGCTTAACTAATGCTTCATAGTGTGTACTTATTATAAAGTGTTACCAAATATACTAAAAGTGATAAAAACAGACAAAATAATAGGATAAATAGAATAAAAAATATCTAAAACACAACTGGAAGATAAAATAAATAAGCTACACACTTGTATTGAAAGTCTTGACATCCTCGAGTCTTACTTGGCTTCAGTAACATTTCGGAGGTTAATTTGCCTGAGTAGGAAATTGACTGAGCAAACAAAACCAATATTAGGCAGTACACTTTAGAATTGCTGGTACATTTTTAGCTTTCTGTTTCCACTTGCGTTACAATTAGTGGCTGCCGACTCTAGCTTTATACTCACTGTGACAGGATAGGAGAATCACTCTCCTTACCCAATATTTGGAGAGAAATCACTGTTCCAATATGCTCAGGTACTCCTTGATGTACAATACAGTGTATATATATATATATATATATATAAATCTGCACCTATATAAATCCAAGGTCAAACCATAAAACACTTCCTGCAAGTTTAATCTAACTGACATCAGTGCCATGTTTCAACCTGTAGACTGTAAACCAAAAACTGCACTTGGATGGACAAAATATCCCAAATGCAAGCAAATAAAACAGTTTATCCTCAAACATTACAGTATTCCTAAGGGACAGAAATGGCCTATTGCTTCACTGTTGCTGGGTTTTACTGTAGCTTAATATGGTCGGTAATGATAGAGCATCTAAAATGTGTTCCTTCAGGCATGACTGGAAGTAATGGGCCCTTCAGTCACTACTGTTTATCTTCCTGGACAGTTGATGGCCCTCCAATGTGTCATTACGCTAACTAGGCATAGCCCGACTGCCTGAATGTGTGTGTGTATGTGTGTGTGTGTGTCTGTGTGTGCGTACACCTTGACACTCAGACAAAACCACTTTTGAATCAACAAACAGCACAGGTGATACATTCGCAAGCTAAATCATTCACACACATACATTTTATTTACAATGACAGACAAATGGCTCATAGTTACTCATTAAGATCATACTATGCACATGTTTGGCGCAGATGCAGACACGAAAACGCACACAGATAATGGCATTAAGATCGGCGCTGTGGACTGATGGCAGCACGCCGAGCTGTTTTACATTCTGCGCAGTGTGTGTGTGCTGGAGTGTATCCACCTGTTACAGATCGGGTGTCTCCAGCGCCCTGAGACTGGTGACAGGCTGGTGATAAACAACCACACACATACACACACAAACGCAGAATATTAACACAAATGCACACATATAGACATAGAGATGTGAAAAATGCACATAGTTATCAAGCAGCAGCCTCTGGGTCTGAAAAAATAAGCCAGTGCTGAAAATGTGTAGTTCCTCGAATGGTCACTTTAGGCAAATAAACATGTTTACACACTGGTACCAAAACAGTAACTAATTTCCTTGTTCATGAATTATAAAGGAGGTGAATTTGCATATAACCTGATTTAGCTTATGTAAATGAAGGGTGGGGCCGCTTTGATTGACAAATGGGCAGAGGTGGGAAGTAACGAGGTATAAGTACTTAGTTACTGTACTTAAGTAGATTTTTTAGGTGTCTGTACTTTACTTGAATATTTATTTTTCTGGAAACTTTTTACTTTTACTCCCTACATTTTTGCATAAATATCTGTATTTTATACTCCTTATATTCTCAGAATAGGTTCATTAGTTTTTCAGACTAGACGGATGTGACAGTACGTAAAGTACGTCACTTCAGAGGGAAAATCAGTGTGGAGGAGAGGAGGAGCACAGGCTGCGACCAGGGTCAGTACCAGAGTCCTCCACTTTATCCAAACTTTGCCACCCCTACCTGCAAAGCTGAGTGAGTGAGTAAGTGAGTAAGTGAGTAGATAGATAGATAGATAGATAGATAGATAGATAGATAGATAGATAGATAGATAGATAGATAGATAGATAGATAGATTATTGATCCTTTGCAGGAAATTGTTTGGTCTCGACAACAGTAACAACAAAAAAACACACTGACCCATCCCAACAGACAACCAATATATATATAATATGAACAGTAGAAGTAAGGTTAAAAAAAAGAAAAAAAAAAAAAGGATAAAACACCTGTAAGTATCCACAGCATAGTATAATTTACTCCCTACATTTTTGCATAAATAATCTGTATTTTATGCTCCTTACATTCTCAGAATAGGTTCATTAGTTTTTCAGACTAAACGGATGTGACAGTTCGTAAAGTACGTCCAGAGCCGTCGGGATGACATAGGCAAGGTAGGCAGCTGCCTAGGGCCCCCTCGCTGAAGAGGGCCCCCGATGGCCGCATGGTCATTTATCTGTACAACTTATTAAAAACCATCCATTGTAAACAAACCACCACAGTGAGGCAGCGCTAACCCTCTCCTGTACTGTTTTGTGACTGGGGCCCCCCAAACTAGAGGGATTCCCCCTATGCAATGATAAACACTATGAGGGTCATGTAGAAGTGACCCCCGCCCTCGCACACCCCCCATCATACCCCCCACTTGCTGTCAGTGGAACTAACAGCAAGTGGTCTGTCCACACTGAGCACGGCGGCGGCCATTTTAAAAGAACATCAATGATGAAGCGCTCCTACCCTTCAGGGTTTGCAAAAAGACAAAAAAAGAAAGAAAATGAGGAAAAACGCCAACGACACAGCGGTAAGTATCAAGTAAACCATTGTTTTCTCCAAATAGGCTACAACTGTGTGATATGTTTGAAAGTGTGCGAACAAAAGCCCTCACATCAGTGACCAAACACACAGATAGATGTTAGCATGAGAGGGAGAGGATTCAGTTCAACAACTGATCATATACACACAACACAACTGTGTTCTGTTGAAGAATTTAAGGAGAGAAGAAACACAACTTCTTCATCACCCTTTTCTACTGTTGTACAGCGTTCCAAAACTTCTTTGGAGCTAAATAATTTGGATGTGGAGGACCGAAGTACGACAGCATTAACAGTATTTAGTCATGAAAAGCCAAAGCTAAACCTACTGAAGTGTTTTCACTTACTCTGGACGGTTGTCTGCTCCTGCTGCGGTCACCCACACAACTTTATTCCAAACAAAATGGTCTGCTCCTATGAATCCCATCCAGTTTGGACAAATAATCCATCCAGTTCAATGGACATTTTCGGTTAGCTAGCAATTTCCGTTGGTGATCTCTCCATCCCATTAGGAGAAAAATGTCCCTTTTCCATTGCGTTTGTCCGTGTCATCCACACGTCTGTTCCTTGTGTGTCAGCTGGTTTAGGCACAGAAGAGGACTAGAGTAGGACTGCAGCAAAAGTTTGGATTTTCAGTCCAACATTAGTTCAGTCCCTCACATCAGCTCTGTGCCCTCACTGCGGAACTGAGTTCTGTTCACGTTCAAGGAGGCACACGTAAACAATACATGAGGCGTTCAGGAACAATTAGAATAATTAGGAAATTACAACACTTTTCAAAATCGTCAAATATTCAGAATATTCAAATACAACATCAAAAAAATGAATGGCGGTGTCTGTGAACCATGTCTGTGAACCATGTAATCCCAATCCTACATTTTAAACTCTGTAATTATCTATATTTCCCACACTTGCCCATCAACACATCACAACACTTTGCACCATGTGCTCGGGTAGTTTTGCCGATGAGGTCTGACGTTACATTTTGGTGCATTATGGGAAGTGAAGTTCTTCTCCTGCAAAGTTACTCTCAAATCCTCCACGCTTTAATCATATACTTCTAGAATAAGGACAAAAGTAAGCCTACTCACCAAATGCCTTTTTTTCCCCTTTTTTTTAGGTGCTTTGCTTAAATTTCTGTCAGCGCCAATTCATAGTGACAATTTGAGTCATTCCCATCAACAATGCCTAATTGAAGACACTGTGTCCTTTACTACACTCTAGTGGATACTCTGTGTTGCGTAATACAGAGTAATTCATGACTCATTAAATGCACCAGAAAACAGGAAATCGCATCTGGATTTTATTTTTCTTCTTTGGTGATTCGACCACCACATCTTTGCGTATTAGGGGCCTCATTTTACTTTCTTGCTTAGGGCCCCCAGATATCTTGAAATGGCCCTGATTATTATTATTTTTACCTGTCCCTGCATGTTTTTGTGGGTTACCTGTCAGGTACCCAACTCAGTGCAGGAAAACAAAAACTTTTATGATTTTGTCTGGTTAAATAAGTATTGTTTCATTCATGGCAAAAAATGCAGCTTTCCTTTTTACTTTTGTACTTTATTGCAATTGAGAAGTTGTACTTTTTTTTTTACTTTTACTTAAGTAAAGGAGTTGAATCAGTACTTTTACTTTAACAAGAGTATTTTTTCACACAAGTAGCTGTACTTCTACTTAAGTACAGAATACTTTTGCCACTTCGGCAGATGGGTGCTATTGATGGATTTCACACCTACAGCTAAATTGGATTTTATGAGTCTCTGTTCATTATTCTGTTTATTGTAGGTAAGTTTAAGAATGAACACAGCTGTAAAATGATCTATTATGCAAATGCTTTATTAAGTTTTTAATTACAATATTTGGGTTGATAGCTAATGTTAACTTTGATTTGTTTTGGATTAAAAGGTCTTTTAGCTAGACTACTTAATACTAGAGACAACATGAATTAATTTGTTTATACGGTATTATAATACTATATTATATTAAAGCATTTAAAAGAGCAATAGATATCATTTCTATTTAAAACAGTCAGAGATGGGGCTGTATTTTGGTGCACAGATATCTACAGAGAGTAGGACATGTCTAATTCTAATCCTTTCAGTTTGTCCTCGTTCCAACATTGGACAAAAGCCCTGTTTGCAGTGGACTAATACTACCTGTGGACCTCATGTCTGTAATTTGTAAACTAAAATTCACACCACAAATGACCCTGCCCTACCCTATTTCAGCAAAAACAGAGGTCCTCTGATGGCATTAGTCCTGCGCATCTCAATGATTTGGTGGGATTTGCAATATTTATTTTGTTCCCTCTGTGCGTTTATTCAGCTTATTTTCTGGTTGAGGAGGAGGATGTTGACTTCACTGGTCAAGATAAGTGTTTTTGGTGCAAATTCAAGAGGTTTGTGTTGCAATAACATGAATAAATGCACAAGAAAAGTGAAATCTCAAAAGATGATTAGATTGATGGGTGCTTCTATGAAACTGGTCCCTAAAAACAGGACATGGGGCTAAAAATTCAAACTTGATGTAGACTAATGTTATGAAGCAGGTTTGGAAGCACTTCGGGTCTATTTAAAAAAAAGTATTTACTGAGATAAAAGAGAAACTATTTTTCAGATAAAACATATGTTTATATTTTTTAATATTATTTTTTATATTAAAAAAAAAATCTGCATGTAACACGGTAAAAAGGACACCAAAATTACGTGCTACTATTTTTTAAATATATCTTTTTATTCTCTCACAGGTACATTTTGGGAATTTAACTAATTATACAAGGCAGAGTGTTTCAGAAAAATGACTGCTGTTGCAAAATCCCTCAGCACTAATATGTGTTTAAATGGGCAGGTTCCGCATGTAACATGGGTGGACATGATGGGTTACATGCAAAATCTGGAATGAGACTGCCGATTCATGAAAAACCCAAGGGCGCCACTACCAACTGTGGACCCCATGAAAGGTAAACATTGTGGACCCTTCATAAAATTCACTACCTTGTCGATCTGTAGGAGCCGGGGGGCGGGGACCAGGTGGGGCTGTGGTCCACACATACTTTCAACGTCTGATTCCTGACTTCTGTGCCTCTCTTATACAGCGGATCTTACACTAAATTTTTACAACTTCTAGCCTGTATCCACTGAACCCCCTCCACTGCTCTATGGACCCCACCCCCCACCCCACACACAAGTGCTGGGACCCATGAATTTGTCATGTTCAACCCCCCCACCCGCCCCCCTTATCAGCGCCCCAGGAAAATCCTACATGTCTGAGTTAGAAAACCTCTAGGATCATCAAATTTAACACAGTGTCTTTATTTATAGCGCTACATAAGACCATTTACAGCCATGTTTTCCAGATCAAATACACTGACACCTAAGTAGCTTTTCTTCTCCCAATTTTGGTCCTATTTTTGGCCCCAGTATTTTATTAAAAATTCATTACTTATGGGATGGCTCAGACCAAGAGTATAATTTTATTTTTGCATATACCTGAGGTCATCATTAGGTACATCCTGGGGGGAAATATGTCTAGATTTCTCTTTTATTATTTGGGCTAAAAAGCTGGTAAAGTGCCAAGAACCAAAATAAACCCAGTTTCATAGAAGCACCCAGATGACATGCACAACAGCATATAGTGAGGACCTGTAATGGCTAAATTACTTATATCCATATATATTCATATATATTTGCATATATTTCATATATAATATAGGCTTCTAACTCTATTTCAGATATTTTCATGTCACTGTATATTATAGAGCAGTTTTGACCTCTTCTGTGTTGTGTCCAGAGTAGAAAGCCAGACCGACACCTGGGTAGGATAGAGATGATTTCTCACAGGGGTCTTATCTCTAAGTTCCTGGCACTAACCAAAACCCTTTCGACACACCATAATTTTCTCATGGGAGACAGAAGACTACATTGTGACTTGTATTTTTGGGTTCAGACAGCTTCAGCCTTTGCCTGAGGTGTAGCTCTTTCTTGGAGCTCCAATAAAGTGATTACTCTTGACACTGAATGCTTGAACTGACCCTTCTTTTTTGAAGACGAATTAGTAGAGTATTATTTTTCCATAACAGACCCTATTTCTGTCTTTCAACAGTTATCAGTAAGTGATAAGACTTGGCATTGGAAGCAGGAAATAAAGTCGAAAAAAGCCAGAAGACACTTTGCTTATGGCCTGCGAAGGTGCAACAGAAAACATAGACATAGGTGATTAATTTCCAAATCAGCAGAGGCCTACAGGTTGGATGATTCAGTGTTTTGTCAAATGGTCATGTTTAGGTCATTAGCTTGTACACCAACACTCTATATTTGGATGAATCAGTAGGAAATACAGAGAAAGTGTAAGGAGGAGAGGATGTCTGATTGTGTAGTTACTTTCAATATATCAAATAAGACATTTTATACGGTATTACGGTGTTAGCAGTATGGTAGTTTTCAGTTTGTTAGCGGTAGTGTCAGTTTGGCTGGTTTCACCTTTAACTCTTCCCCATATATATTTATAGAAAGAGAGACAGAGAGAATAGACAAAGCCATAGTTGAAATGCCCATCTCGTGGCTTGAAAAAAATAGTCAGCAAACCAACCATGGCTACATCCTTTCTCTATAAATAGTGGATGTAGCCACGGTTCCATCCACAGGGACTTACACATGACAAAGATAAATGCACTCACTGGAAAACATATGCAGATGTATGATCAAACACACACCCACATACAGAGTGAGCGATCAACCTTTTAGTTTCTGATCTCCGTCACCCCAGGCATGAAGGGAGGGTCAGACAGTAAAGTGACAAGCCCAGCCATGTGAATACTCTTAACCACACCATCTAAGCACTCCTCGCACTCCACCGATTTCATCTCTTTGCATTTTCTCCCCAGTCTAAGTATGCACAGGTTGTCTTTAAAGTGGTAATCTATGCTTTTTGTGTTGTGTTTTTGCTTCATCTGAGGTGCTAGGTGCTCATTATTGGGGTGTTCCTGTGCAGCACTTTGCAGAGATTGCCTGTCAATCACACACTGTATTCACTTTCTGCTGATGAGTTTCTGTAGGCGTTACTTTTTACTTTTTTGTCTCATCAGTCATGGCAGCTGTCACAGCTCATGTTAACTACCTTGTTCTTTGTCTGCTGATTCAAAAGAAATCTAAGGCAAAAAACTGAAAGTCAATGGAGCTCATTTTTTCTTAGGAAGACAAACTTTACACAAAACAGAATTGGAAATTGTCAGTGTTAGATCACTTCTAATCAACAGATTTTTTTTTCTTTATCATTCATCTTTTTTTTTTTTTTTTTTTTTTAAATTTTACAGCAAGTCATTTCCTCCCACAGTGCATCACTGCTGTCGTGTAACAGGCTTAGTCACCCTAAAGTTGAATGTGATGGCATATCAAAAATGAGCTCAGAGGAAGGTAAAAAAAAAAAAAAAAAAAAAAAAAAAAAAGATTATTACTGTACTCACCCTTCAATGCCCCATGAAAAGAAAGTTCAGTAAAGGACAGCTGATGAGCAACAACACGACAAAGTTTAAAGGTCTGCCGAAAACCTTTTCACATTCTATAATTCTACACAATGCACCACAATAAATATTCACAAAAAAGTGGTTGCATGAATTAATTTCCATTCCTATCTCTATACTCCTTTTGAAACACTTCTTTAAACCTGATGTTTTAGAAATGAAGTAACTTGTTAAAAGGTCCGTCCTTAGCAACGGACATTCAATGCCACGGTACCTTGATGTGAATGTCATGGTTGTTAACTTAACATTATTAGATTAATGAGTCACGAACAGCTGCTGAAATGTCACCAAGACGTCAGTGTAGGTAAGTTACAGAGCTGCTTACTACATATGGACTGAAAGTTTCTTACACAGCAGCGTACGGTAACAATGTACCAAAATATCTGTAAAAATCACCCCTACTTATGTATGTATGCATTTATTTATTCATTTATTTATTTATTTATTACCTTCGCCAAGGAAATTATGTTTTCATTGGGGTTTGTTTGTTTGTCTGTTAGTAAGATAACTCAAAAAGTTATGGATAGATTTGGATTAAATTTTCAGGAAATGTGGTAATGGGAAGGGGTGGGGATGCTGATCTGCCATGATGGAGGTCTGAGCTCTCTGACTGCTTTTCTAGTTTCTTTATTTATTTATCAGGGACAATGCTTAGAAATGTACTGGACATACGGAACATCCTTGTAAAGTGTATATTACAGTTAGCCAATCTGCAACAACTTTTCCACAACAAAAGTACATTTACAGTATAAACAACAATAATATAGTAAAGCAGTTCAGTGTAAATAAATGTGATTATCACTAGTAAAACTGAGAATCAGACGTACAGAGTGAACTATTAGTAAAACTAATAGTTCAGTTATCCAATCCAATCCAACTTTCTTTGTAAAGCACTTTAAAACAACCACAGTGGACCAAAGTGCTGTACAAAAGAATAAATAAAACCTAAACAAAAGAGTAAAAAACAAGAATAGATTAAAAAACATAAAAAGCTGTACAATTTAAAAACAAGAAAAAATAATAACAATACCAAATAAAACAATAGAATAAAAATATATTCAAACATCTCACATGGTTTCAAAAGCCAAGGAGAAAAGAAGGGTTTTAATATGGGATTTAAAAACAGAAATAAAGGAGGTCTGTCTGATATGGAGAAGCAGACTGTTCCATAGTTTAGGAGCTGCTGAAGCAAAGGCACGGTCACCCCTGAACTTATGCTTAGTTTTCATAATATTATAGTTATAGTTACAGTTATACAGTTATAATAATCATGTGCAGATAAGTTTAGACCACAGGTGTCAAACATGCGGCCCGGGGGCCAAAGCCGGCCCTCCAAAGGTTCCAACCTGGCCCGCAGCATGATTTTATGGAGTGCAAAAATTACACTGAAGATATTTACAGTCAAGGGTGTTGAACTGGTTTTAACCCAGTGTGATCTAAAGTAAAATAATAGTCTAATAACCCTTATAACCCTTAAATGTGAACAACCTGAAAATGAAGTACAATTTTAATAATATCCTGGCTGTTACTAAATGTATTGTGGATTTGTAGATCTGATTTGTAAATTGTGTTGATAAGTTCACACATAATATTGTACGTAGACATTCTTATTTTAGTTCCACATTCCAAACTTCAAAATTTCAATATTATGCCTCTTACCAAAAGTTTGTGTAACACTGTGTGTAATCGACACGTACTAGTGATAAGTTGAGGCATATTATTGTTAAAACTGTACTTTTTTTGGAAGAAATTAAATTTTTTCTGGTTATTTGCATCTTTTTTGTGAAAGGATAGTTTGTAAATGTAAATATTTTCATAATTTCATGTTTTTTATTGCACTAAGACACAGATAAAAACTTGGAGTTGTCATTATTCACAGGTTTTTATGGTATTATTTTAATGGTTTGGCCCACTTGAAATCGAATTGGGCTGACTGTGGCCCCTGAACTAAAATGAGTTTGAGACCCCTGGTTTAGACAGACTGACCACTAATAGCAGGTTCTATTGTATCTCAGTCTTCTGTGTAACTGTGTGATAGTGTTTAGGTGTTAGTGCTTTCAGCTGTTGTGTAAAAAGTACAGTTGAAACAAAAGTTCCTGAGCTGTTTTTTCAATGTTTAGTTTCTTGCATGTTCCCTCTCATGTACAACTGTTGTTACTCGATAAAAGCTCCCTGTAGTTTCTTGAACTGACTAAAGCGATGCTAAATGACTCAAACTAGAGGCATTTTGACAGTGTTTTCTATTAGAATTCACTCCATACTCTCCACCCGCAACACACGCTGTGACAAGATGTTATCTGCAAAGAACCTATTGGAGGCTAAATTAGTAGGACTTACAAATCCCGAGTACATGATGAGTCATCGACACTCATGTTTTCCAGAAAATGCCAAACTCTGAAGTACCATTTAGTGCCAATATTAAAATCGAAGTGCAACACAAGACTCATAAAAATATTCTGCTTCATAGAGGAGATCTCTCTCACCCTGCCCATCATCTGTTTGACCTGCAGCCTTCTGGACAACATTTTAGGTCAATCAAATCCCACACCAGCAGATCTATGAAGACTAACACACACCATACCTCACTGTAATGTGCAATAATACCCACAGAACGTGTGCCTCATGCCTGACACATATAGGTTTACATTGTTATACGTGCACATTTTAAAACTACTTTTATATTTTGATATTTTCTACCTTGTTAAATAGTATATCTAAAATTACACATAACTCTATTGTATACTATTATATATTTGTCTGTATATTAGTCGTATAGTGCACTGTCGCTGGCAGAGACCACCTGTAATTTCATTCCACAACCTGTGTAATGACAATAAAGTCTATTCTATTCTATTCTATTCTATTCTGTTCTGTTCTGTTCTATTGCATTCTGTTCTATTAGTTGTGTTCTATTCTATTCTATTCTATTCTATTCTGTTCTGTTCTGTTCTATCCTATTGTATTCTGTTCTGTTGTGTTGTGTTCTATTCTATTTTTTCTATTCTATTCTATTCTGTTTTGTTGTGTTCAATTCTGTTCTATTCTATTCTGTTTTTTCTGTTCTATTCTATTCTGTTTTGTTCTATTCTATTCTATTTTGTTCTGTTCTATTTTGTTTTGTTTTGTTCTGTTCTATTCAATTCTATTTTTTCCTGTTCTATTCTATTCTATTTTGTTCTATTCTATTCTATTTTGTTCTGTTCTGTTCTATTCTATTTTTTTCTATTCTATTCTATTCTATTCTATTCTGTTTTGTTCTGTTCTATTTTGTTCTGTTCTATTCTATTCTATTTTGTTCTGTTCTATTTTGTTCTGTTCTATTTTGTTCTGTTCTATTCTATTCTTTCTGTTCTATTCTATTTTGTTCTGTTCTATTCTATTCTATTCTATTCTATTCTATTCTATTCTATTCTATTCTATTCTATTCTATTCTATTTTGTTCTATTCTATTTTGTTCTATTCTATTTTGTTTTGTTTTGTTTTGTTTTGTTCTATTCTATTCTATTCTATTCTATTCTATTCTATTCTATTCTATTCTATTCTATTCTATTCTATTCTCACTCCACATCCACCAGTATTTCCAGTCTTTGGTGACGTTGGATTTCATTTCCCACTAGTGCAAATGAAAGCCTAATATTTCCCAGTTCACATCCCATGTCCTGTCTGCAGCCAAACAGCCGTCAGAGCCTGCACTCAACAACACTTTCTCCACCCTTACTCACTTCACTGTCTCCAGGGAGATCATAAAATACCTGTATGTAATTGTCCATCTTTTTTTTTTTTTTTTCTCCTTTAATATTGAACCAATATCCTCTGCCTCCATCTGTCTATCCTGACCCAGTGAAATGGTGATGGATTCTGGTGGATTCTTTATAAAGGCAGCAGTTAGTCAGTCAGTGGGCAGAGTATGGAAACATATAGCGGTCAGGACAGAGGTTGTGTCGTACAGGCAGGCAGCCTTTTGGCCTGAGAGAAGAGCTGTCAGAGCAGGGGATGGATACACAAATACATCACAGCTACACGGACTGGGAGTGAGCAGTGTGTGCATCCAAGTGTGTGAATACAGTATACAGAATGTGTACATGTGTTGTGCAGGATTGAATGCGTCCTTGTGTGTAAGAGGGATACAGGACAGGTATTTGTGTGCATGTGTGTGCGTATGGGTCAATGCACATACTGTAGGCTTAAATGTATGCTCTTTTTAGTGTGTTATTGCACGTGTTCTAGTGTTCATACAGGTGTGTGTATGTGTGTGCGTGTGTATGCGTTTGAGTTCTTGTTTGTGTGTGTGGCCTGAAAATTATCTGGTCATTCATCACTGCCTGAGCAGCCGAGGCTAAAGACCATCCATCTTCCCCCCCTTTCACAGCCAAGGCTGACACTCAAGGTGTTTGTATGACTTAATGTTCCTCTCTGCAGGATTTTGAAGTGGTTGCACAAAGCTGTTAGTTAGTGCGTGTGTGTGTGTGTGTAGTCACTTTTCCGTTGACCCTCAAATTGCGCAAATATAACTTGCGCATAAAAATGTACCTAATGGAAAAACTGCAATTTTGCCAGAAGTCTCATTTTTCGATTAAAAGTTTTTGCGCTGGCAAGAGGTGGTTTTTTGGCCATAGCGCAAATGGTATACAATGGTCCCTCGTTTATTGCGGGGGTTACGTTCTAAAAATAACCCACAATAGGTGAAATCCGCAAAGTAGTCAGCTTTATTTTTTACAATTATTATATATGTTTTAAGGCTGTAAAACCCCTCACCACACACTTCATACACTTTTCTCAGATAGGCATTAACATTTTCTCACATTTCGCTCTTGTTTAAACACTCGCAAAGTTCAAACCTTTGTAGATTTTTAAAAATAAGTACAATATTATAGAATGAAACCAAAGATCAAAACCTGTTTTCAGGCCCGTTTCAGTTAGCATCTTCCTCTGCCTTTTGGGTGTGGCTGCAGGAGCCTTTGTCGGTGCAGAACGTTTCGTCGACATTGTGGGTTTTGTCGGGGAGAAAACTTGCAAACATACAGCACTTCAGAGTCACACTGCTAGCGATCGAACATTTACGTAAATTTGGCAAGCCGAACGCATTCTGTACTGTACAGGAGACACGGCACGGAGGAGATTGATTGACAATGGTCTACAGTTCCTTAGCCAATCAGGACGCAGAACACAATGCGCATTCATACGCTGTAAAAAAAGCATGCAAAATTGCACTAAAAAAAATCCACGAAAGCGAGGCCGCGAAAGCTGAACCGCGTTATAGTGAGGGACAACTGTATCATACAAAACTGCAATGGAAAGACCTTTTTGGAAACTAGAGTCAGGCGAATTAAAAAAACAGATGTTGACGGACGTTACAACAAGCAAAGAAGAAGAAGAAACATGTCGCGGTACGTGTGGACACACCAGGAAACCCAATCATTCTTTAATTTAGTACGAGATAGAGGGGTAATATATAGTAATAATGAATATATCTGTAAATCAGGGGTCTCAAACTCGAGGCCCGGGGGCCAATTGCAGCCCATGGGATGATATTTTGTGGCCCCCTACTTGACTCAAAGTTTAGTGTTAGAACGACCCACACATAGTTCTCAAACGTACCTTTTTGCTGAGTCTTGCCACGCTTTTATTTTATTTATTTTTATCACTAATGAACTACCATAGATAGTCTCGTGAAAGCTTCCGGCAGCATTTGTTGTCAACAGTTGTCAAGCTAACCAACCGCGAAGTAACTGGAGAAGTATGAACATTGGTCACTTAGTTAAAACATAAAAATATCTGCCATCACCCCGTTCAGTCATGTCTGTCAAAATGTGTCATGAAGAGAAAGGTTGGCAATGAGCACAGGCAATCTGAGGAAAAATGGAAGATGGAATTTTTTTTTTGTCAAGCACAGGGGCACCCCTACGTGTCTGATGTCATCACTCAACTAGACATGCTGAGGAGTTAACAAAATACCAGGGAGATGAGAGAAAGAACCGGGTCGACAATCTTAAAAAATCTCTATTGAGGCAACAAGATTTATTCAAGAAAGGAAACAAAGAGAATGAAGCAGCAGTCAAGGCTAGCTACATCATTAGCGAGATGATTGCTAGGGCTGGAAAACCATTCAGAAAAGGCAAGTTCATCAAAATGTGCATGTTACTATCTGCGAGTAAAGTAAAGAAACCCTTTTTTTGTGGAATACTTAACGTGGCCCAGCCTGACCCAGACTCTACCTCCAGTGGCCCCCAGGTAAGTTGAGTTTGAGACCCCTCCCAGATAGCAAATATTTTGGCAGCATTATGGTTTACATTTGACATTTTTGGCTTTCTTTTGGCATTGTGATGGACACAGCCACACAAAGGTAATATCCTCACAAACACACCATCATCATATTAGTTTCATGTCATATTATTTTTTATAAGTTTGGTTTGCAGCCCATGGTTTCTTCCAATGAGGTGGCTGCAGTATATAGGCCCAATCCGCCCTTATCCACGCCTTTTCCACATCCGGATGTGTCGGGACACGGCAGAGCGGACCTATATACCGCAGCCACCTCACTGGAAGAAACCATGGGCTGCAAACCAAACTTATAAAAAATAACATGACATGAAACTAATATGATGATGGTGTGTTTGTGAGGATATTAACCTTGTGTGGCTGTGTCCATCACAGACATTATGAAAACCCTTAGGCTTAACTATGGTATGACTAAGGTTATCCATAATAGATATGGAGGCACCAGCAATATATGGCTGAGTTCTGGCATATGTCTGGTTAACCAAAAGACTGGGCAAAGAGCGGGATCAAGTATAGGGATGGTATGGCATGTTTATGGCAAGCCAGAAGATTGACTAAAGAGCGGCAACATCTTATTCCATATATGGATGTGTTTTGGCATACAGGGGTTGGACAAAATAATGGAAACACCTTCACCTTAAGATAATAATGCCCCAATCCATACAGCTAGAATTGTTAAAGAATGGCATGAGGAACATTCTAATGAAGTTGAGCATCTCGTATGGCCGGCACAGTCCCCAGACCTCAACATTACTGAGCATTTATGGTCAGTTTTAGAGATTCAAGTAAGACGTCGATTTCCACCGCCATCGTCTCTAAAAGAGTTGGAGGGTATTCTAACTGAAGAATGGCTTAAAATTCCTTTGGAAACAATTCACAAGTTGTATGAATCAATACCTCGGAGAATTGAGGCTGTAATTGCCGCAAAAGGCGGACCTACACCATATTAAATTATATTTTGTTGATTTTTTAATGTGTTTCCATTATTTTGTCCAACCCCTGTATTTCTGTAAAGCCAAAACACTGCGCAAAGAGTGGGAATTTCTACCCAGAAGAAAACCCCACTTCATTTTAAAAGCATGATCAACATAAATTTTGAGTGAATTTTGGCCTCCTTTTGGGTCAGTTTTGGCTACTTTTTGGCTGGATTATGGGGATTTGGAGCTTTTCTGGGACAATTATGGCTATGTTTTGGAAGTCCACAATTACTTTTGGATGAATTTTGGCTTCCCTCTGGTTTGATTTTGGCTAGCCTATTTTGGGCCATTTATGTTAGAACCAGTGACACAAGTCTTGGACCCAAATGCACAACCAACAGACAGGAATAAAGTTAAGGAGTGTTTATTAAACACAGACAAAATTAACAGTTCACAAAAAGGTTTCGTTAAGGAGTCTTCGCAGGTCAAACTGTGTGAATTCGTCACGGCGCCCGAGACCAGCAAGGGAAAATCTCTGCCCAGGTCGGGAACACACGAGGGTAACCCGACTAGGAGGAAACAGAGGAGAGTCAGGGGACAGACCAGGTTATACACAGAGGATCCAGAAAACAGGCAACGGTACATGGGGATAAAGCAAAGCACTAACCGTGAGTCCAGGCAAAAGTCGAAAACCAGTGAGGCAGAATCAGGCAGAGGTACAGGCAGGGATCAGGCAGGCTCAGAAGTCGAGGAACAAACCGGGTCAGGAACGAACAGACAGGCAGACGAACAGGTTCAGAGAATCGCTGGTAAGTAAACACAACACAAGGAAGGAATACGAACTGGCACAGGACAGGGGAAAACACAGGGCTTATATACACAGAAGGGAGGGAAGACAATGAGACACAGGTGGAACAAATCAGGGTGGAGACAGGTAATCAACACAGGTGAAACAATCAGGGAGAGGAAGCAAAGACACCAGACATGACACAAGAGGAGGATTAACAAAATAAAACAGGAAATGACACACAAGACAGACAAAACATACAAGAGTCCAAGTACTGATATGACAATTTAGGGCTCATACATCTGCCCAGAACTTTGCCAAAATGGCATACCAGTTTTGGGCCAGATTTAAGCCATAATGATTTTGCTATCCGGGCTGCTGTAAATCAACACCATATTTATGTTCATCGCCATGTTTATGGAATGACTCCTCGTGTCATCTTGCGATAATAAACAAACAAATCATTGTATTCGTGATTTAATGGAAAAACCAACATTATGCACTTCTGTTTTTTTCGACATTTAGTAAATATCGGTAAAGTTTTGTGCAGATGTCCAAGGGAAAAGCAACTTGTGTTTTGGAGTATGACCTTACAGCTAATGTGAATATTTCTCTATTTGTTTAACTCGCTGCTCATGTGAAGGTGAATCTGGACATCCAAGCCTCCGTTAAAGACCCTTTGAATGTGTTTCAGTGCGTGAGTTTCCTTCTCTGTATTCCAGAAGCTCCTCTTCGTGTTTATCTCCCGCATATAGGCATATCTCGCTGCTTCCTAGCGAGTATTGGCAAACACAAAAGCTCCCTGCTCTTATTGACTGCCTTGGGCGATGACCTTAGAGGAGTGCGTGCACTTGCCTGTTCCTTTTCTTACTGTGTGTGAGTGGGTGCTTACAGTTACAGGCCTTCCTCATTCTCCCACTAAAGGTCAGCCGTCAGACAGTATTGAACAACGCTAAAGGTGAAAGAAACGTGAAATATGTTAAATGATAAAGTACAGAACTAGCACCATCCGGCTTCCCTTCACCATCTAGCTGAGTGTGAGTGGGATGAGATGGCTGCGATAACCTGCAGGCAGTGAATGCAAACGCTCCAGTGAATCGCTAACAGACGTTAATACATTCATAATTGGTTAAAAAGCGATGAAAGTTCACAATCTACTGTGCTATTAGCAGTAGTCATAAAGGAACTCTTTTAGACTTAAGGCCACATGTACAAAGCATTAGATGAATGAGACAAATTAGCACGAGACTGCAAAGAGCACAGATAAAAAACAGAGAATAAAAAAATGTCAGGACTGTGATATTGTTTTGTTAAACTGGTTTTAGCCCTGACCACAGTCCACATATTTAATGGTATTTATTCATGTACGTATCTTTGTATATATGAATTTGTGTTTGTATCCAGGGTGCGATTTGTTGGGAGGGGATGAAACTCCCCTCTGGTTTTCACATCCCTACTTCTGCTCAAAGAATTTCTTCCTCGGGGGGGGGGGGGGGGGGGGGGGGGACAACAACCAACCAATGTAAATAACAGGCAGGTTTTGACACTTTTTTTACACCTATATCCTACATTACTGGCACTAACGTTCACCTGAACCGAAATGTCAGCAGTGTCATAATTCGCAAACACCCCCATGTACTGGGGCGCTGTAAAGGGGGTCGGGCAGGGGGGAGTAAACGTGACAAATTCAAGGGGACCAGCATTTGTGTGTCCAGTGGATACAGGTTAGAAGTTGTGAAAATTTCATGTAAGATTCGCTGTTTAATATAGAATATAGAACCAGGAGTTTGACGTTGAAAGTATGTAAAGTTTCACTTTTGTTTCACAGCACCGTTAGTTATGTTAGTTATGGACCACACCCCCACATATATAACTGCTGCCCCCCCCCCGCACGACAACAACAACAACAAAAAAACTAAATTAAAAAAACACCCCCGCTCTCTGTTTTTTGGACAAATCGCACCTTGTATGTATCAACCTGCTTTTCACAAAATAATATTCCACTAAGTTTTGTACATGTTGGCCCTGATATTTAATACACAGTCTTTTTGATTTATGTCTTTGTCCTATAGGAATAAACAATAAATAAAATAAATAAGAATAAAATGTCTTCAATACTACTTTAAATTAAATTCAAGACTAAACTTACAAATAAATATACCACAGTGCTGAAAATATGTGTTCCATCTGCAATGTATGTGCAATTTCACCACTTTGTTCCCCATTGAATAAAGTCTGAAACACTTATCTTTCCTTTCCTTTTCTTTTTCTTTTTCTATTCATAGTTTTATGAATGGGAACTGGATGCTTAAATTTAGTAAAGCAGATTCATTGTATGATCTAAATGTGAGAGGTAAAAAAAAATTCTGTAGGTACATTAAAAATGAAATTAAAATCAATATCTGAGGTCTGAATATGTTTGTGTGCTTACATGCAGTTTGTGCTGGATGTTGTGGATGCTGTGTGTGACTCAATTGACAGTGCAAGTGAATAAGACACAGTTATGAATTGTCAGCTGTTAATGCTAATATTGATGCCATACGTTTTATTGTAACTAAAGACTGAAGACTGATTGTTTTTTAGTTTTTATTCGATCCACATGGACAACCCTGCACTCAAACCACTTGACCAGCTGCTGTTAGTGGGGTGTATGTCACCTGTTTCATCTCATATTTAGTTAAACAAATATCTGCATGAGGTGTAACAGGCTGAACTGGACAATCTTTCTTATGTGCGAAATTCGGAGCAGGTTATTGATCTACTTCATATTGATTCGGGAGTCCTGAAAGCATATATATTTCACTTATGGACACATGAAAAAAAAAAAAAAAAAAAAAAAACAACTAAAAAATAAACATAAAAATCTGTGCAAGAATTTGTGCCCCAATCGTCCAGAAGATGTTCCAAAAAATCACACCACATTTTCATTTTACTGGTGATCAAAAATGAACATACACATATAGAAATATAGGACTACAGGAGACAAATTATATCAGAACAAGTGGTGCCAGGCACAACAAACCCCGCCCATCGCATATATTTAGCGCAATACAAGTAAATGGGAAGATTTTAAAAATTCATAAAAAGTTTTAACTTTGACCTACTTTTCCCAAAATGTAATGAGATCTATTCTGGGTCACTGGCAATCTATAAAGTTAATTTGGTATGAATTCAAGTAATAGTTTTGCTGCTATAGACATGTAGCATTATAAGTAAATGGGGGGAGGGGGGTTGTATTTTCAAAAAATCATAAAAAACTGAAACTTTGATCTACTTTTTTCCCAAAATGTAAGTACACCTATTCTGGGTCACTGGCAATCTATAAATCAAATCTGGTATGAATTCAACCAATATTTTTGCTGCTGGACTGTTAACAAACAAACCAAAACAAAAACAATACCCCTTGTCTCCCCTTCGGGGGGTGGGGTAATAATATCGATATATTTATATTTATTTATTTCAGAGGCTTTTTTGTGCAAATTAATACCATTATATAGCCCCAATAAATGTAAGTTTACATGGGAGCAGTACTCTTTTTCCCCTGTAGACCACTGCTATTACTATTTCTCTATTTCTGGTGAAAAACATAAAGAATTTTGCCAAAAACAAAAAAATCCTTAATATAGTAATCAGTACACAGACTGTTTTCATGGAAGTAGGCAACTGAAAAGCTAACATTACTTTTAAGAACACTGAACTGATTTAATTGAAAATTTATATAGATGGAGTCATAGAAATGCATTTTATAGTGCTTTTTGTTTGTTTTAGTTTTTATTAATGTCTGTTTTTTAATGTTAACATCAGCCTGCCCAGGGACTACAGGTGGAAATTAGCATCAGTGCTATAACCTGGCACACTACATCTCTGCTGTTTAAGGTTAAAGTATATTGTGCATTGTCACTGTCTAAATAAATAAATAAAATAAAATAAATAAAGTCCTTTATAAATAAATGTGTATTCAAGCCATTTCAAGCCATTTTAAGGACTCATGGTCACTCTGTCATAATAGGAAGACATGTAGTAACATGTTTCTAATTATAGGCCTGTAAGAAACCACTTTCTAGTGCAGGGGTGTCAAACTCATTTTGGTCCATGGGCCATATTTAGCTCAATTTGATCTCAAGCGGGCCAGACCAGTGAAATAATGACTTAATAACCTATAAATAATGACAAATCCAAGTTTTTCTTTTTGTTTTAGTAGAAAAGAACCCCAATTAAATTATGAAAATATTTACATTTTACAGAAAAGATGTGAATAACCTGAAAAAACAGAAATTTCATTTGGAAAAATTTGTGCAATTTTAACAATATTATGCCTCAACTTATTATTTATACATGTACATTACAGACAATGTTACATAAACATTTGGTAACAGGCAGAATATTGTTAAAATTTTGGAGTTTGGAACTAAAATTTGAACAATTTCTACAGTATATTCCATCTCTTATTATTAACACAACTACAGATCACAGTGGATCCATAAATGCACCAAACATTTAGTAACAGGCAGAATACTGTGAAAATTGCACATTTCGGGTTGTTCATCTTTGTTTTTATTTATGTATTTATTTACATTTTATTGTGAAAGAATAGCTTTGTAAATGTAAATATTTTCACAGTGTAATGTGATTTTTTTCACTTACATTTTTTCCACATAATTTTTCACAAAGAAAATTTGTAGTTGTCATAAATTATGGGTTATTGTGTTGTTATTCTTACTTGAGGCCACATTGGTCTGTATGTGGAACCTGAACCAAAATGATTTTTGACAACCTGGACTGTTCAGGTTAATTTTTGCATTTTCATCCCGCAGGCCCGAATGGAACCATTGGCGGGCCAGATTTGGCCCCCGGGCCGCATGTTTGACACCTGTGTTCTAGTGTCATGGCAGGATGTTAGCAAAAACATTAGCATTATGACAGAAACCAAAATAGTCACTCTTCTATAGTAGCATCTCACAAAAATACATTGATGCATTTGGCCATCATGAGAAAAATATAAGTTTAAGCAGATACAGACAGTGGCAGAGTGTTTACAAAGCTGGTGGGTGGACCCAAATATCTGGGAACCACTTCTCACATCCCTCTCAGAAACAAATGACATAATATGTGCACCAGCTGAAAACTAAGTGGAGCTTGGTCTATTCCTTCAGTACCGATGACAAAATCTGACTGGAGTGATTTAATGCAGCCTTAATATGTAAAAATACTCTCCTCTTTCTTATTTGGCCTATTTCTTCTTATTTAATGCAACTAAAACATGAAATAAAGTACTAAACAAATTAAAAACCTTCTCTTAACAATGAATTGTGCCGGTGAAATCAACCACAGCTCCTTTGCTCATTTACTTGTAGGACTATGGACGGCTTATTTTTCTTCCTTAATGGAACATGCCCAGCATTTGCAGCACAAACTGAAGAGTTACAGCTTAATCTTCCCTGCAGCACAGCTATGCCCCAGTGAGCTTATAAATGAAATATGCCACCATGCCAAGCCAATGTGCTGTACGACCTTTCCCAAAACTCCCCAGCTTCTCGATCCCTGACGCTGTCCTACCTCAAGCCATACGCACACGCTGACACAAAACCGAGTCAATGTCTGATGCACTGGCCGCTCCATTCATACACAGCTGAACAGAGGGACTTCTGCATGGACAGGCGGGCAAACAGCCAGGCAAACACATGAATACAACATGGCCTACAAAGCCACTATTTTTTTTGCTATTTCTCTCCAGGGCCGGCAAACAAATGCACCTAAGTGTGGTTCTTTTTGAGTCAGCGTATATTATAATTTCAATGGATTTCAGTGGATGAATTATGTGCCTCCCTTTCATTCCTGTGATCCCACATCTGACATTGAAGCACTTTCCCTTTCCTCTTTTCACTCCACTAAAGCCTCTAGAGACATCACTGGATGCCATCTATCACTCCCCTACTCTTCTGTTACTCCCCTTGCTCTTACTTTTTCCCCTCTGACAAAGAAACTGAAATCTCTAAATTTTCTCAATTGCACAGTGCAGCCTGGAGGCTAATCTGCTGCCAGCAGTTGACATCCAGGGTTCAGGAGGTCAGCGTGGCAGCAGGCCTCCCCAGACTCATGGGTAGTGACCTGCTAAGATCCACAGCGCTGGGGGTTAAGTCTCGACTCCCCTTACTCATACAGTACAGATAAAACACTGATGCTAGCGTGCTGTCGGCTCTGTCTCAGCCTCCTCACCCTGCTCCCTTTTGCCTTAGGCCTCCGAGTCACTTCCCACTAGGTGGCATATGTAGAAAACGATGGGATGTCAGGTGTTGTTTGTAAGCGTTTCATTCTAGCACGCCGTATGCAAAAAGATCACATTACAAAGACGGAGGTGCTTGAGTATTCAACAAGACTGCTCATACTTTCCAGGTATAAATGTTAGTTTTTCTTCTGCTGACAGCTGTAAAATATCAGCATTTCTATGAAAAACAACACAACTGAAGGCATTTAATTTTAATGATTTTGAAAAATATATTAAAAAATACATTCCTCTGTAAAACTTTTCGGAAAATGTAGATGTATAATTACATTTGGACTTATAATAAAAATGAGAAACTTTATTTATACAGCACTTATTGAAGAAATAATTCCCAAAGTGCTTTACAATAAAATCAGAAGTAAAATACATAAACAAAAAAACAAAACAAAACAAAACAAAAAAAGAACAACACACACAGCTACAGACATAGGCATAAAAACATGAAAGCAAACGGTCATAAAACCCACCCCTAACTAAAAGCTTGTCTAAACAAGAATATATAGGATATAAAGGAGAAGTAACGCTGCATTTCCATACATATACTCATATGGGTTATTTCCGTTTTCCAGTAACAATACAGCTTCACAATTATTGAAAGAAAAATACATGTTAGCATCTTTAGCAGGCAGTCACAATAGTAAAAAAATTGCTTTAAAGAATCATCCTTTAAATGTCCCTTGGACCTTTTTTTTTTTTGCACTATATTAAAGCCAAAGTGAAGACCTATGTCAGCATGTAATTAATTTTTCTTACCAGTAAGGTCTTGTTTTTCTACTGTAATTCAGGAAAACTGTAATTGGACTCATTAAATTAACTGCTCAGACACCTGCTATTGTTCATGAGGTACTTTTGTAAAGCAATTGACTCTATTATAATCACACTCATTATACTGTTGTTTGTATTTGTAGAAATGTGCAAATATGCAATTATTGGCATTTCAAGGCTGCTTATTATGAACAACATTAAATGAGAGGTGTGCAGCACGCCTGCCCATATGGGGGCATACGTCTGAATTAATGAATCCTTCTGTCATTCCAAAAATGTTCACACGAGGGTGAAAAATGTATTCTCTGCATCCTTTTTCATCATTTTGATGTCTCCTTCTTGCGACAATACCCACTTCCATGTGTGCACAATTATGCATACAAACCGTTTGCACCTCCCTTTGAGACGTGTTAAATATAGATGCAGTTTCTATCCGCAAAATTGCTTTTGGATTTGATAAATCACTTTGCGTGTGCTAAATTCATATATTTACATTTTCTCCTCCCAGCACACACACAACTGCGTGTAAACACCCCATATTGCATATTTATTGGGGCAAATGTACAAACTGGATGCAGACACGCTAATTTGCACCTTTGAAAGACACAACCCGTAGTGTGCACTGTTAGAAAATCAGTTTATAAATCATACATTTTTTTATACTTTATTTTTTAACAGATTTTACATTTTTAACAGTCAGTAAAACAAAAAAGTAAAGACATATGAAACAAGAGACGTCAACAAGCACGGACAGGGCAGTATCAAACATTAAAGCACAACGATAAAAATGTGGGTCAATGAGTCACAATGTTATCCCATCATAATAAGAGGGTTGAGTTAGTTTGGGTATTGTCCTGTTTCAGTCCATGTCAGATCATTCAGATATATTCTCATGTTGCATCCGATCATGTCTCATAAACCTGCTGACATAATTACATCCATCATTTTCATAAACATTTGTGCACAATTTCTGGAGTGCATATTTACACATGTTGATAGTAAAACACACAGATCTTGAGATATATGTATTTCTCATGAGAAAAACGAGGTGCTGTCCTATTGGGGTGTCACATAAATCATACATTTTTATACACACAAACCTTTAGTAGATCCGGCCCATAGCATTTACACCTACAGTTAGATTTACTAAGGCAGCACAAGTGAGTGAAGGTTCAATCCTCAGGGAGTGAACACTTTTTACAAGTGATTTACAAATGATGAGATTATGAACACAGACGCAGCCAGTGCATTTCAATAATTATGATTAAAATGATCTGTGCTGTTCTACTGAGACCAGTTCACACGGAGTGAGACTACACGTAGAAACACCTGATGAAGGTGTAGGAACATTCAACTGTAGATGTGACAAACACACGTATAGCTTTCTTGCCATGTATATACACCATATATCTTGGAAAAAAAATTTTTTTTTTTCATTTTCCCTTTCATCCATGTGAAAATGATTATTTCTGAAAACTCAAACCCAAAGTGGTCTGTATAATGTATATTATTATGGACAGAGGCAGAAAAGCCAGGTGTAGATTATTGCACAAAGTGAGAATTTTACATTCCTTGGTCAGGATATGTACAGTCAGTCCAGGTTGTATTTACAAGGCTGACAATTAATACTGAACAAACAATAACTCAAACTATGAATTGTGAAAGAGCTGCAGCATCTGAAACTGACCACAATGAACATTTGAAAGATAAACAGAACCACAGTGCTTCAGTTTCAGCTTCAGTTGGTCATGTCTTTTATGGATTTTCACTGTCTCTCTCAACTCACCATATATTGTTTATTATTAAGTTTTAAATTTTTTAAATTTATTTTTTTTTTATCAATTACTAGAAATTTCAGGCGACCCCATTTGAATTCCAGGCGACCACACATAGGGTCCTGACCCCAAGGTTAAAAAACACTGCCCTAACCCTTTTTACAGGTTTGTGTGGATGAAACAATCCTAAAAAGGATTCAGTGTGTGATGTTATAATTGAAAGCAAAGGTGCGGAAATATCCGTTTCTATAAATACTCAGTTATGTGTATACGTGGCCTCTGTCTGGGGACTACAACACAGACCAAGGAGAGGCAGCAGAAGGAGAGGCTTCAGGTGGTAAAACTGGAGGAGTTAATAGAACTGTATTGTATGGTCTAATATCTTTGGATACTGGTGGAAATAACACTATTAACACAATTAACAAGTAACACAATAACACAATTGCACAGTGTTTCCTGATTTTCAAGTATTTTTGGACAGAAGACAGTTGCTCAACTTGGCTGCCAGGTCAGAGTGACCCAGCAGATTGGCCAGCACCGGCAAACTTATTTGGGAGCCGAGCAACCAAAGACAATCCCATGCTCGTATCCAGCAAAGTTTAGAAAGGTCATTAATAATTCTCTGGTATCCTGGTAACACCCAAAACTTGGCTGAAATGTTTGCCATGTATGAACCAGATGACCAACAGACTAGCTCCATATTTGGTCATGACTTCCGTTTATTATGTGTATTAAAAGGCTGGAATTAACAGGGACTCTTCCTCAGAATGCAAGACTCCTACGTCTTTGTCTTTTTATCTTCAATACTCCGCAACAGAATGAATGTAATTTAGTTTAAAATAAAGAAAATACTAGTCCAGTAGATTCAGTTGGATTGGGGTCACAACATTCAGCTGGTTCAAGTTTGCTTTCAGACTGCACTTTGTCTAATGAACTAAACCTTTACAATAACCTATTCCCCTCCTGGCCTGTGGTGGCACTGCATCAAGAATTACTGAAAGCAAAAACAAGACCAACAATAAATGTGAAACTTTGCTCATCTGTTGGTTAATGTAGGGCAACTTCTGTTTCCACCACATGGAAACTAAACATGGACCTGTACTGTTGTCCACTTCCTGCATTTGGTTCTCTAGAGACCTGCATTTTTAGGCAGATGAGAGTGTGTTTTTGTTTTTGTTTTTTTACCTACATCAGAATTTGAATGCACATTCATACCTCGCCAAATAAACCTGAGTTTCCAAGCAAATAAACTAGAGTTTGACTAAACAGAGCTGGCGTAAATGCACCTTTATTTTTTAAAATATTATTCAAGAAAGGAAGAATAGGATCAATGGCCCTGTAGCTTACCGGCACTTCCTATCTCTTATAATGGGGAAATTTTTCAAAGTCGCACCAAATCCAGAATCAGAGCCGGATCCAAATATTTTCACTAACTTTTGTTGACATCATCATAAAGAAGCTGTATACCAAGTTTGAAGTCAATCGGAATTGTAGTTTCGGAGAAGAAGACGATTGAAAGTTTTGTAACGGATGACAGATGAAGACAACAACGACAGACGACGATGATGACAGTCAACGACAGACAACGACAGACGACGATGACAGATGACGACGACAGATGACAACAACAGACGACAGACGACAGATGTCGATGACAGACAGTCAACGACAGACAACGACAGATGGCGACGACAGACGACAATGACGACAGATGACGATGACGACAGACGACGATGACGACCGATGACGACAGACGACGATGACGACAGATGACAATGACAGACGACGACAGACGACGACAGATGACAACAGACGACGACAGATGACAACAACAGACAACAGACAAAGACGACAGACGTCAATGACAGACAGCGCGACGACAGACGACAATGATGACAGACGATGATGACAGATGATGACGACAGACGACGACAGATGACGACAGACGACGGCAACGACAGACGATGATGACGACAGATGATGACAGACGACGACAGATGATGACAGACGACGACAGACGACAGATGAAGACAGACGACAGCGACAGACGACAACGACAGACGATGACAATGACGGAGGCCGCATGATGACAATAGCTTGCAGCCTATTGGCCAGTAAGCTAAAAACAATATATGATGCATTTTAGATACAAAATGTTGAATTGTTTTTCTTTGTTTAACCAACCGAATCCCCTCCCTCCCACCCTTCCTACATGAATGCAAACTGCCATTAAACATGAACCAAAAAAGGGGGAGGGGGCACACATTAATATAAATAATGGTGTGGGTAAATAAGGGACACTTTCACACATTGTCTCTAGTTTACAGGGAATGTGATACTCTGGGGGGTGTTGAGCAGATCAATATACAAAATTAAGGGGTCCCATAACTTATGGAACTTTCCAATTGATCCTCTGGTCAAATATTTACTTATTTATTTTCTAATTTTAGGAAAAACATCAGTAAATGCAGTAACCAGTAAAATCAGTAAATGCAGCTTTAGATCACAATGTCCAGTGTGTTCATGAAGGCAGATGTGGATCCCCAGTGTGAGGTAAATAATAGGCTACAGGAGGAAAAAGGTGCATTGAATTCTGACTTCCATAGTTCACAACAGTCTGGTCAAACCTGAGCAGTAGGTACATCTATTCTATATGGTGGGGAGGGTGGCTGTTTTTAATATCAGTAATACTGACAAAACACAATGCGCCGTCTGTATCTGAATCCAGGACAAATGCTTTGAATGTCATTGAGCTGCAGATTAATTATTTTTAACTTAGGTTTTTTGACAGTAAATCCTGTGTTTGACTTCTTAATAAGCCTCTTAGTGAATTGGTAAAGTTCATCAAGTGACTAGGGACAGCACAGGTGAAAATGTGGACTGTTTCATGGTCAATATGCCCTGATAAGACCTTATTCTGGAAAATGAAGGAAAGTTGTCTATCTTCTGCCACCTCTTCACTCAGCAGCGCCTCCTCTGTGTGAACTGTCACATCATACCAGACGTGAACCACAAGGACCCAGTGTGACTTCTGAATTTTTCTCTCTACTTAACCTTTCCTAGGTGATTTATCACCATTTATTATAATATAATCCTCTGAATTTTGCATTTTTTCAAGTGAAAATCATCTATTTTTGCATTTTTAATTGACTGATCATGTAGATGTTCATAAAAGCGCAGAGTAAATTCAAAGGTTATATCAAAAAGAGAAAAAAAAAATGAAGAAAAGGTGACTTTTTCAGTAAAATCTATCATTAACTGAACATAAACACAGTGATTCCATCCACTGTCATTGAACAAACTCCATGTCTTTTACTGGGTTTTCTCTCTATTTAACTTTTCTTAAGTAATTTAACATCATTTATTATACTATTATCCTCTGTATTTTGAGTTTCTTCGATAAAACTCAGTATTTTGCTATATTTAATTCACTGATCAAGTAGATGTTCATAAAAGCTCAGACTAAAGTTCATTCATTCATTATCTGAACCCACTTTATCTTCACTAGGGTCAAAGGGGTCACTTGGAGCCTATCCCAGCTCAGATTAAAGTTAATTGTCATAATATCAGAAACAGAGAAAAATGAAGAAAATATGACTTTTTCAACTACATCTCTCATTAACTGAACATAAACCCAGTGTCTTCATTCACTGTCATTGATCCAACTTCATGGGTTTTACTGGTGAATCACTGTCGTAGAAGATGACAGTGTTTCTATGGTAACTACGGAGCCTCTGAATGTCCAAATGGGTCATATCTGATGACCATGAAAAGATGACAAACTGTATTTTACACCAATTATATACTTGTATTGATAGGATTAGTGGATCTACATTTTAGATCAGTAGATGCTTTTGGTCAACAGTGGACGTTTGGGTCTTCATGGGTTAAGATGTGCTTTTCGTCTGTGTTAAATAATGGCACAATTAGCAGGAAATCGACAGTCGCTCTTTAAGCTATTAGGAAATCTGGCTGTTAATCTTAAAAACACATTAGCAATCTCATCAAACATATCCTAACTGAAAGCTTCCTTGTTGACTTCTAGCTTTAACCCATAAAGACCCAAACAACCACTGGTGACCAAAATCATCTACTAATTTAAATGTTTAACATCTGATCCATTAGGCAAAGCAAGGCAAATTTATTTGTATAGCACAATTCATACACAGGGCAATTCACAGTGCTTTACAAAAATGGAAAAGAGACAAGTTAAAAACACACAATTAAAAAATAATTGATAAAACAGTAAAAGAGAAGAGTGCAGGTAGAACACTTTCAGTTGTTATAAACCTGTTAAACATGTGAATACATTTAAGTAATTGGTGTAAAATACAGTTTGTCGTCTTTTCACGGTCATCAGATATGACCCATTTGGACATTCAGAGGCTCCGTAGTTACCATGGAAACACCGTCATCTTCTACAACATTGATTCACCAGTAAAACCCATGGAGTTGGATCAATGACAGTGGATAGAGACAGTGGGTTTATGTTCAGTTAATGATCAATTTTGTTGAAAAAGTCACATTTTCTTAATTTTCCTCTGTTTCTGATATTATGACAATTAACTGTCATCTGAGATTTTATGAACATCTACATGATGTGAACGTTTACCAGACCTGTGTCTTCATGTACAAATATGTTCACTTAACTCATATTCTTCTAAAAGTTTTTCAGCTTATCATTTGTCCATGTGCATTATGGATCAGATCTACAAAGACACTAAACACTGAGGAACAGGCACAAAAATTGTTAAAATTGTGCTTAATTTTCTACAGACATTTCAGGTTGTTCATATTTGTTCAGGTTATTCACATTTTATTGTTACAGGATAGTTTGGAAATGTAAATATTTTCATAATTTAATGTTATTTTTTTGCACTAAAACAAAGAAAAACAAAATTAAGTTGTTAATCCTAGATCTTTTTTTTTTTTGCTTAATTCAAGATTTGTTTTATTTAATTGAAGATTTTTTTGGGTTAATTCAAGATTTTTATTTTTTTTTTACTTAATTGATTTTTTTGGCTTAATTTAAGATTTTTTTTTACTTAATATAATATTTTTTTGGCTTAATTGAAGATTTTTTTTTACTTACTTCAAGATTTTTTTTTTTTTACTTAATTGAAGATTTTTTTAAACTTAATTGAAGATTTTTTTTTTGCTTAATTGAAGATTTTTTTTTTTTTTTTTTACTAAATTGAAGATTTTTTTTGGCTTAATTCAAGATTTTTTGATAAATTTGAGGTTTTTTTTTTTACTTAATTGAAGATTTTGTTACTTAATTGAAGATTTTTTTTGTCTTAATTGAAGATTTTTTTTGGCTTAATTCAAGATTTTTTCCTTAATTTAAGCTTTTTTTTTTTTTTTTTTTTTTGGCTTAATTCAATTCAAGACTGTGGAATTTTTGCACTTGGCAAAAACATCCCAGGGGCCGAAGTGGACCCTGGGGGGTCGCATGTGGCCCCCGCCGCATGTTTGACACCCCTGGTTTAAACAGTGTTCTTGCTAAAATTCAAGAATGAATAGTTGCTGACGTACTGTCTCTCAAAACCTCACTAATGCAGTGCTATAGATGTACCCCACGCTATAACATCCAGGGTTTAAGAATGAAGCCAATGTGGAATTTGCTCGAACTGTGGACCGTCTCCAGAAGTGACTCATTCTCCATTAACCCCCGTGTTAAGATGCCCAGCTCCAGAGCACAAATAGAAACAGAACATCTGAGCCACAGAGTCTGCAAATAGACTTTGCTCAAACTGTTCAGACATCCCTTTGTTTTCTGTGACGATCTTGTAAAATGTATTCTTCCTGGTGTCTAAATAAAACGGTGGGCATCATCCTCAGCTCTTCTCCCTGTCAGTCTCGCGTAGCTGAAGCTGTTCGATTAAATTATTTTAGTACTGACTTCAGGGAATATTCAGTGTTTTCATCTTACTGTGAAATATCTCTATTGTTTGGGAAAACGGCTGCGTTTTGTGACACCCTTTGATTAGTTTTCTTTATTAAATAATTGACAGTGAAGGCCCCAGAACCCCAAAGAGTGTCAACATATTAGTTTTCAACCCGCCTTAAGCAAATTTTAATCGCTTTGAAGATACTAAGGGAGATGATTCTGCTTGAATGGACAATTACTTTCCTTGCATGAGGGCCATTGTAGCAGCAGTTTGGTATCTGATATTATCATATTAATGGAGTCAGATAAACTTACTCACTGAAAATGGAAATTAGTATCTTGTGTTTTAACTTTGACTACAACAAGCGCTTGTTTGATTTAAAAATACTTAGCATATAAGCACATGCATTGGTTTTGGGAATGTGTGCACAGTAGGGTAAATAGATCTTTTTTTTGTGTGTGTGTGTGTGTGAAACTCAGCTATTTATACTGTACCATGAGCATTTGATGAATGGCTTGGCCTGAACTGTCATGTGAAAGCGATCACCTATGTTGCCTCCATCAGGGTGCTGTGTGAAGGGCACGGTGAATATGGAAAGACTGCTGCCTTTCAGCGAGCAGTCACACTCAGTCATCGCTGCACAACCTTTCATTCCTTTACTGGGTGTTTGACACAGCGTGATATATTCAATGGCTGCGTTGTAACACAACAGAAATTACGCAGCTGCTTGAGGTTAATCTGTTTACATGAACCTTTGATAACCTGTGACTGCGTCTGTGGGTCGCCACGAATGAACCAGTTAAAAGTGTATTAGCAGAATCATGCGCCGAATTCTTAAAATAAAGACATTATAGAACAGCCCAGACACCAGCTTCACACCAATTACTTCTAATTTAAGGAGGTAATGTCTGTACGTATCTATCTGTGCTTTTACATTTATATACCAATTTGCATGCCTTTTATGTGCTGCACGGATTAAAGGGGCAACATTTCAACCACTTCAAAACAGAAGATGAGAGGCTGTCCTTATATTGAAAAGATGTTTATATGCTGTTTGAACAACCTGCTTATTATGACCTGTAGTTACACCCTGCATCATCTAATGGTTGAAGATGGGATATGGTTGAAGAAAAAAATCTGTGGAAATAAACAGTCAACCCATTTTCAAATCATATTTCAAAGCAAAGGTAAATATTACTTAAAATGTCACCTGACATTCTAATGTAACCCTGTATTTTTCTAACCTTAAGTGTTTTTTGTGGCTAAACTCATCCTAACATTATCATCAACTCACTCAATAAAGCACGTGTTTTTATTACACCCAAAACTATTGGTTGAATTCTTGCCAAATTGAATTTATAGATTGGCAGTGACCCCAAATAGATGTGGTTACATTTTGGGAAAAGTAGGTCAAAGTTAAATTTTTTATGATTTTTTTTTTTCCTTCTCCCATTTACTTATAATGGGCAAAATTTCAAATGTCTATAAAAACTAGGCCTGTAACGGTACACGTACCAAACTGTTTCGGTGCGCACCTATTCGGTTTGGTACACAGCTGTATCAAAACGGCACAGTATGTTGAGAAAAAGAAAAAGGAACTAAAGACGTTGTTTGATGTGGAACTTTAAATCCGCACAAGTTCCGCACGGACATATTGAAGGAGCGCATATTGACCAGAAATATGAAATAGCAGCTGATATAAGGTTAAAAAAAAAACAACAACAAATATGATGTCAACCTGGAAGGAAGAGATTGAAGACCCTCCACCATCATTACAGTCCTGTTTGGGATCACTTCAGATCCCGGTGAAAGACAACAACAGGGAAAAAGATGGTGATAAGACGAACGTTGTTTGGCCCCTATGAACTACAGTAATACACAAAGTGGCCTAAACAGTTTGTTAGTTGTCCTAAAATAAATAATTTGGTTAATTTTGTTGTTAATGTTGCTCTTCAGTTTGTTTTAAACAGAATACGAGTTTGCTCTCTTGTTAATGTTGTACTTCATGTGGAATGTTTTTTTTAAATTATTTTTCTGCACAATGTGAACTGACAGAACTGTGATTGGATTTTTGTTGTTTGTCCAAAACTACCTTTCTGCGAAAAGTGCAATACTAATGTTTAAAATATATATAGTAATATTTTATTTATTTTATTTTCAATTTGATTTATAGCAGCAGAATTATATTATTCCTGTTTTTCTACATTCTGTTGTGTCCGAAATTGGGGGAAAAATGTTCAAAAATTCATAAATGCATTAAAGACATTTTGAGGGGTTTTCTTTCTTCCCGTACCGAACCAAAAAAAAAAAAAAAGAACCGTGGCTTTCAAAACCAAAACGTACCGAACCGAAAATTTTGTGTACTGTTACAGGCCTAATAAAAACATCAATTTAGTTTCAATTTACTTCAGACTTGGCACATATATAGAGGCAATTGATATGCTGACATCAGCACATGCATAGACATGATGACATCAGCTGGATCAATGCCAAAATAAGCTACAATATGTGCAGGGGGCGGGGTTTGTTGTGGTTACAGACCATAATAATCTGCCTCTACAAACTACCTATGTTTTTTTTCCTCATATAATATTCTTTTTCAAATAGTAACAGTCTCTCCAGGAACTAACTAACTGACATCCATCCATCCATTTTTTTTAAATTTATTTGTCATTGCACATTGATATCCCTTTAAAATTACCATAACAGTGTTCAGGTTTCTGGCTGTGAAGATTTGTTTTTGCCTCCTCAGCATCTCTCTAGTTGGTAATTCTGCTTTGTAAACCAAATAAGGAACAATGCAACTTTCCTCATTTTCTCTAATATGCAGTAGAATGTCCAATAGTATTTGGTACTGTTTGCTTTCTGGGTCATCTGTTCTGGCAGGAATGGTTTGGCTGGTGCGATGCTGCCATTTTGCATTTCTAGAATAAACAGAGTTCAAATGCAGCTGTAAACTGTCAAAAGCTAAGAAATGAATGCATTTAAAGCCAGAGAAAAGACAGGAATGTTCTCTATAAGCAGATCAAATGCTCAGTAAAGTAGTTGCAATCCACACTCTCTCAGTTTCCAGCAGTTTAACAAGAAAAAATTATGTTACCATGGAAACTAAAACTTAGTAGATGTCCAGATGGAGAGGAGGACCGGAGATGTTGATAAAGTCACAGAAATAAAGTAAGTAAAGTGAACAAACATGTCCAGAGGGAAAGAAATTCATTCAGATAAGAAGCAGCAGAGTTCACATGAAGGCCTGTGACTTTGTCAGAAATCCCATTAAGATGACCTCTACCTTAAACATCTGATGTTTTCTTGCTGTAATCTCCTATTTGCATCTCTAATCAAACTGCTGTTATGGTAGAAGCGCACACACTAAACTAAACTCAGCAGCCTCCATCTGAGCCTCTGAGGTCTGAAGTGAGTGGAAGACTTAGCGGGATACTTGTGATTCTCTAATGAACCATCTGTCTCATCAACTGAACATCACACAGTTTTTTTTTTTTTTAAAGATACTTGATGCTGACAAAACTGTAAATCTCCATATGTTAACACAAGCTATTTCTGTGTGTATGTGTCAAGGGTGTGAAAGGGTGCAAAAAGTATGTATTGGAGACTTTTTTGTTTCTAGAGGAAGTAAGACGATAGAAAAATAAACATTCGGATATGAAATAAATTGTGCAAAATATGCATCAACACTCCTTCAAATTAACTCTGTAGTCAGTGGGTTATGCCTTACTGGTGCAGTATATATGTAGAAATGTATATTTAAGGGTGCTGTTTGGCAGAAATTTTACATAACAGTCATAATTATGTTTTAGGGAGGCGCTCACCTTTTCCTACATTATAACAATGTTGTAGTTTTTGGTAATAGTCCTGATTATTTCACAGAATTGTGAAAATTATCTTCATTAACCCATAAAGACCTAGGGCCACATTTGTGACAGTTCCCAAATGAACTTCTCTCTCCATTTAAGTAATTTATCACCATTTATTATAGTATTATCTTCTGTATTTTGCATTTTTCACTGTAAATCATGTGTTTTCCCATATTTAAATTCCCATATTTAATTTAGAGGTTCATGAAAACTCAGACTAAATTCAAAGGTATCTAAACAAAACTGAAGTAAAAATATTTTCTTCAGCAAATACATCAATGACTGAACATAAACCATGCATCTCCATCCACTGTCAATGATCCAACTCCATGGGTTTTACTGGTGAATCAGTGTTGTAGAAGGTGTTTCCACGTTCACTACGGAGCCTCTGAACGTCCAAATGGGTCATATCTGATGACCATGAAAAGATTACAAACTGTATTTTACACCAGTTATTTCCATGTATTGATAGGATTAGTGGATCAACAGGCATTAAACAGTTTAGATCAGTAGATGGTTGTGGTCACCAGTGGAGGTGTGGGTCTTTATAGGTTAACCTGCATAAAAACAATTGTATGAAACAGAAACTGTATACTTTATCATTATTTCCCCATAATTTTTCACCTCTCTTTTCAAAACATTTATTTAATTGTACATTCTTATTCTGGTATGAGTTTAGTGGAGAACTAGCACCACCAATGATTTTCTGACTAAAGATGTAAGGTGTCACCCCATCACAGTCCTGGGGTCGACGATGGGGAACCAGTCTGATCGGTTCTGATAGAGTCCTGTCAGTAAAGTGGTTACCTGAATAAAGAATTATTGTGTGACAACTGGGTTTCTTCAGTCAGATGACATCGGTGGTGATCTGTAGTATCTCATCTTAGCACTTTACAAGGCCACCTGAGAGGATGTAACATTAACAAAATGACTGTTTTATGAGACAAGTGACAGTTTGAAGCATCATGACATGTGAGATCCACTTCTAGCAGCTCTGCAGTCAAATTATGGACAAACATACATTTTTATAAGCTTTTTCTCATATATTATCAAAACCAAATGTAAAAGTTACCAAACCCACCAACATATATCACTAATCTCTTTGATCACAGCTAAGAAATCCACTCTGGTGAACCACAGACTAAGTCTCCTGAACATTAACCCTTTCATGCATAACGTCCACATTTGTGGACACATTATGTTTAAGATCCCTTTCCAACTGGTTATAAAGGCTATGTTCTCCAAACCACGTGGGGGCAGTCTCTATAAAGCCTAAGCAAAACAATGAAAAAAGTATCATCTTAGTTTTAGAATTTTGACTGCTCTGTGATCTCACAAAGTTAAATAACTTCTTAATAAAACCATATGTAAAAAAAAAAAAAAGATTCAAAATGCATTTCAACTTTAGCCTAATTGTGATAATAAAATCAAAACCTAATAAAATCAGTTTTTTAAAAATCTAGATACTTTTTTTCATAATTCATGCATGAAAGGGTTAACATTCGGTGATGTCAAATAACTAATATAATTGGCTCAGAGTGATTCACATGATCAAAGTTCAAGCTAGTTAGCTGCAGGTTAGAAGCAGATTGGAGATTTTGTGCTTTGGTCCAGTATTTCAGTAATGGTGTTTGTATATTTTAGTCATGTCATATTTCCATTTTCAGATTTAATAATAAAAGACAAACAGAAATAATTAGTTTTATATAATTTGGAATCACTTAATAAATGTTTCTTCTTCTTCATAAGGTATTTATGTATAATTAAACTATTATTCTGTATGTAGTACACTGGTGGCAAAAGGACTGGCAATATTATTGCTAATTACAATTATTTGTGTATGAAAATGAATCATTAAATCAAATGTCAACCTTTGACAGCCTCACAGATGTTCTTGTGTAAACTACTGCCTATTATGATACCAATAATTTGTTTTTGTTTGATTGCTCAAATCCACAACACACAGTGAACACACATAAACATTTTATTAATGTTTGCACACTGTGGAAAATATCAGTTGACTTCTGTATGTGTACATATACATTTGGTTAATGAAATCCTTTGTTCCTACAGCATTTTTACCTCAGAGTCAGTGGGCCCCCTTCCATGGAGTTTGCCTCGTGACGCAACCATGTTTCTGCAGTAACCGATAATGGATGAACCAAAAACTGACACTAGTGAGTCATTCATGTTTATTGAATTTTCAGCAGCAACTCTAGTTTCTTGTCTAATTGGAGCGAGAAGAACGAGAAGGACTAAACAACAGAATGTTGGGTGGAACAGATATTCAAACAAATGCCAACCAAGGAGAAAAACATAGGTTATTATTTTTCTGTTGTGGACTTCATGAGTATTTGGTCAGTGTACGTAAAAAAAAAAAAAAAAAAAAAAAAGGGGGGGGGGGGGGGGGGGGGGGGGGTACAAGCAAATATTCAACAAAATCTGAGATAACGGTTTCAAAAAACAAAACAAAAACTCTCAAATGAAACAAAACAGCTGCAGAGCATGAGATTACACACACACACACACACACACATACACACACACACACTGCCCCGCTAAGCACACAGTGTCATGGTGCACCTGTGCCTTTTTTATGCAAATACACCTTGTTGCAAAAACAGTCCATTTCACCAAAGACCAACACAAATCACCATATGTGGTTTGCCTAGTGCTGTTAGCATCTGCAGAAAACACATGTTAACTGAGCACAGTTTCATTTCACAATCTCTGTCTTTCTTTTTGTTCAAATAATTGAGTTTGTGAGGCTTGAATTATATTGAATTAGTATTAAATTGGTATCAACATAATCATTAATGTATTGCATTGATTAATACATCAACTGAACACCAGATGAACTGGAATAGATGTGACATGGACTGACTGGTTTTAGTTGATCATGTTATGGATGTAAAACTAAAGAAACTAACTGAGCTGATAAAGTTAGTTTGTCATTGTGGAAAGCTGTGTGTGCACATCTGTGCTAATTAAAGACATTTTTTTGTTTTGTGTTTTTGCTGTCTGCAGTTTTCATTAAGCATCCATCTGTGTGGGGAAAAGTCTGAGACACTAGAAGCATTTCAGGACCTTGGACAGCTCCGATGCAAAACAGGAGCAAATAGCACTCGGGTACAAAACTCTATGGTCATGGTTATGCAGGCGTATCATTAGATCAAAAACCTTCTATGAATAGGCAACAATAAAACAGATTGGAGATGCAAATGCAACACCATTCACCACACTGTTATCTTACTGAGCGGCTATGTTTAGTGGTTTAGCTTCTCCTCAAAAATATGTCATATTGATCAATAAACATCTGCAAATCAAATCTCAGAGGCACTGGTTCAAAAGCACCATGGTAGGGCTAGCAAAAGCAGTTCTGCCATGTAACTTTTTTGGAACTTTATGCATGAAAAACTAAAGATGTGAGGTGTTTTCAACTAAGGTCTTCCACTTTCAAGTTTCAGATTTTGTCGAAACATATCCTGACTATGCATTCCCATTATGGATGGGAATCAAGAACTGGTTCTTTTTGAGAACCGGATCCCAGTAGCTCGATTCCTTGGACTCGTTTGCCTGCCTGCTTAATGATTCTGCTTATCGAGTCCACCTTCGTTGCGCATGTGCCATGATATCACACGTATGCTACATTGTTTTGGTCAGAACATAGCCAACATGGCATTGAGGCAGAAACGGTCTAAAAAGACGACACCAGGTCCACCTGTAACACTGTCAAAGCTTCCATTTCTTCAAAAGGGTGAAATCCCTCCAACATGTTCAAACATTTGTCCACACAGCATGTGATTCATTTACAGCAATGTCACGTATTTGATACGCTACTTAATGGCTTAAAAAATCTAGTGGCAGAGTGAACACCAGGCCGTCATCTGGGCGCAGTTCTGGTTCCAGTGCAGGCAACAAACGTTGTAGCCCCTCAAATACAAGTTTCCGAAGGTAGGGGAAAGGAAACAATGGTAGACGGGCCAAGTCGAACCGGTTCCACACAGTGGAAATGCGGCAATAGAGGAATTCGTAAAGCGTCTTTAGTTTCACCCCCCCAACCCAGGCCCAGCGTCATCTGTTCTTATTATTTGTGCATACTGTATATGTTATATTTTCTGCGCAGAGATGGAAATATAAAAGACAGTTAATGCAAACACACCCATTTCTACTCTTTTATTCCCTCACCCAATGAGAATCGATAAGAAAATCAATAAGGAATCAGACCCATAAGCAAAATTGATAAAGGAATTGGAATCGTTAAATTCTTATTGATTCCCATCCCTAGTTCCCATTACTGGAGGAAACCACAAAAAACAACATTTCACCTGCTCCTAAGTTAGACATTTGACCACTTGTTCAAATATTTTAACCCTTTATCGGGCAAGTGACTATTTTTGGTAATTTCCACATACATTATAAGACAGTGACAGTAACAGTTTCAGTGAGGACAGTGAGTCAACAATCTCAGGTCCAATGTGGTCTACAGGGTCTGTAAGGTCCACCTCTGCATGAACAGTGAGTGTCCCTGCTTTGTTAGGTACCATGAAGTAATGGTACTAATGTTAGGAATGATGTTGAAAGGGAGAATGTGGATGTGGACAGGGGTCTGGATCAGCACTTATGTTGGTCTAATGTTTTAAAATACACGTTCCTTTCATCTTACATGTGTTCTTGCATTTTTCATACATACTTGTTAGGGTTTATTTTTTTGCCCCCTTATGGTCAAGGAACCAAATATGGTAACTTCATTGATCTCGATTTTCTATGACAATTTATTGAAAAAAGAAAAAAAAAATGTAAAAAAGTAATAAAGTTTTGTACACGAAGTTTGAAATATATTATGAATTATAGATATTTCAGAGTATTTCTATTAGTGCCCTCTAAAGGGTTAAGGAAGTTTGGTGTTAGCTGTGGGAGTTTCTAAAAACAGAACAAGCTCACTTTTTTCTTCTGGAGATGCAGAAAACAGCAAATACACTCTGTTCATATCATAATAATAATAAAAAATAAATAAATAAAAGACAGAATATTTCATTGGACTGCCTTTAGCTTTGATTATGGGTGATTTTACCAAAGCATCATTGGCATTAATGCATCAATTTTTGCCCACATCCACTGTGTCTTCTCCATCACATCCCAAGCACCCTCAGTGGGGTTCAGGTCTTTTTGACTCAGCAGTGTATATAGTAAATAAAACTGTTTATATAGCACCTCACTGAACAGAAGTGCTTTAAATCCCCAATAACAGAAAATCACAAACCCAGAGGTTATATAAAATAATAATAATAATAAAAATACACATATATACACACAGAACATATAAGTATTCACACTTAAAATCATATCAGTGTGCCTAATGTTGCCCATCACTCTTCATATAGGGGCATATGTGTCATATATTACATTTCCATGAAATAAGACAGATGGCTGCAGTATATAGACAGGGACTGTGAGCCAGTATGTCCTGGAAACCCCAGGAGCAGGTCTAAGAGCTCAGCGCTTGTTGAATAACTAAATCGCACCTTTTAGAATCCACACCCTGTCTGAGGTAACCTTAAGCACAGATGGAGTAAAAATCCCATTTGAGTGTTGGAGGCTATGGAAAGCACATGTCAACCGCCTTGACCCTTTTCACAAGAAGATGTCTGGTCTTTCACCCCCTTTCATCTCCAGAGAGATTATAGTCAGGTAAGGGCAGCTGAGAAACAGAGAAGACCCTCACAGGGGAGACCACCAAGAGCCTCGGAGAAAATCCTACAGAGAATACTGAAAACAGGAGGATTCCGATGTGTTAACACCTTGAAATTTTATTTTAATGCATATTTGAAGTTATTATCATTATTGCCTAGAAGGAAAAACAATGTAAATCCTCCTTTCACCACTGCTAAGTTACCAACCAGTACATTTCATCACAATATCATCATCAATATCAGTCCATTTTTCAGTACTGAACACATCCATGACAACAGCCTCTAAACTGACTCCTCTGTACCTATGTGGAGGAATGTGGCTGGTTTTTCTGTAATGTCCCTCTACTTACTCCTGTCTTCTTCAACAGCTCCTCTACACTGACAACAGTATCCTGTACATACAGTTAATTAGAAATGGACTTTGATACAGTCAACAAATGCTCTCAGCTCAAATGTCTCCAAATAATCTGTACTTTAATCTCAGAGTTTGTCCTCTTAATTTTATCTGAAAGAAATGGATGTAGCTACAGCTGTAAGTACCACCAATGTGTTATATTAATGTTACAGTCGAATTTGGTTGCAGAGGTGTGTGTGTCAAATCGACTTATTATGGAAAACAAAGACGCGAAGGACACACAAATAAAAGCAAGCATCAAACAAACTTTTTCTACTTGAGGACACTGCATTATTTTTATATAAGAATGGCTCAGACATTTTTCAGAATTTTGCTTATTAAATTATGTGTGTGTGTGTGTGTGTGTGTGTGCGTGTGTGTGTGTGTGTGTGTGTGTATTCATGCATTCTGCAATTCTCATTCATTTCCAGTGTAATCTAAGTATCCTATTGATCAGTATAGCTTCCTTGTATTTTAGTTGTCTGTTTACAATGACATTACCTAATAAATGTAATGTTAATTTTGCAACAACAAACTGTAATGGCTGAGGTTGAGAAGGCCATTCTATTTAGATCTGACTTTCTGGGTCTGCACTGTATGCACAAAAACCTTTCAGTTTATAAATACTGTCTAAGTATTTTTTTTCACAGTGAATGCAAATTGTCAGTCCTCTGTGTAAGTTCTCATTTGTCGAGGTCATCCTTCATCTTTAGTTTATCCTTAGACACTTCATCAGTTCTGAATGAGAGATTAAACATTTTCAAGCCTATAAACTATAAACAAGTGGTGCCAAGCACAACAAACCCTGCCCCTCACACGTATTGTAGCTTATTTTGGCATCAATCCAGCTGATGTCATCATGTCAATGTGTGTGCTCATGTCAGCTCATGTCATCATGTCAGCATATCAGTTGCCTCTATAGATGTGCCAAGTTTGAAGTAAACTGGGTAACACTTTATTTGAAGGTCTAGTTTATAATGCATTAAGCACACATTCATAAGACATTATAATGCATTTATAATGCATTATAAAAGTCATTACAACAGTTTATGATCATGTACAACAACTTATACCAAGGTTAATAAAGTATTATAAGTGTACAGGGAAGATTCAAGAGCACATAAGTGAAATGAAGGAGAATGGTACTTTACTGCCCATCGCACATTAAATGTAAATTAAGCTTATGGTTTGTTCTTGAAAGTACATTGTTTAGTTCCTCAGATGCTTGGTTTTAAGTTTAAAATTATCAGACAAATATTGGGTAATTTGGATTCTGGCACAGAAGCAGTGTGAAGGAATTTATTTTTTTAGGTGGGGAACTTTTATTAGGTTTTGTCACTGGTCCCTATACCCATCTATTTTAGGGATTTCATTTTTATTTTTATTTAAAAAAAAAAAAGTATGTGTTTGATTTAACAAAGATTTAGAGCTGCCACATTTTTTTTAGTTATGTACAAAGCAACATGTAACACTTCTATTTACTGTCTCTGTTCTTTTAATGTTTTGTATTTGCAAAATAAAGAGTTATTCAGAACACTTTGATGTATAATTTTTGACTTACACTTTACTTAGAGCCAGCAGATACTGCTCATACGTCATCATACTTGTGTTATAATATTATACAATTGCTAATAACCTTATACACTGTTGTCACTTTACTAAAAGCTCTTAAAGTCCTCCTGTAACTTATTATTGATGTTTATAAGGCATTATTCAGTTTCAGAAACTACATGTCAGAGCAGTTCTCTGTGTCTTTATAAGTGGCTAGAGTTATGATGGTTAGAATGTGTTCTGTAACCCAGGACTTGAGATTCTTCCTTCAAACACTGTTGTCACTTTGGTATGGAGGTATAAAACATAATGGAAGCTGAATTTATAATACATTATGTCTACACTTATAATACTTTATTAACCTTGGTATAAGTTGTTGTACATGTTCATAAACTGTTGTAATGACTTTTATAATGCATTATAAATGCATTATAATGTCTTATGAATGTGTGCTTAATGCATTATAAACTAGACCTTCAAATAAAGTGTTACCGTAAATTGAAACAAAATTGATGTTTATATAGACACGTGAAATTTTGCTCATTATAAGTAAATGGGGAAAAAACAGATTTTAAAAAATTCATAAAAAATTTTAACATTGACCTACTTTTCCCAAAATGTAACCACATCTATTCTGGTTCACTGGCAATCTATAAACCCAATTTGGTATGAATTCAACCAGTAGGTTTGCTGCTAGAGTGTTAACAATCAATAACAATACCCCTTGCCTCCCCTTCAGAGGGTGGGGTAATAAAACAATAAACCACTATACTATACTATACTATACTATACTATACTATACTATACTATACTATACTATACTACTACTATAAATGCAGTATACAATCCTGTACAGCCTGCATGAATTACAAAATTATACATATGAGACATAAGGAATTTGAAGATATATAGTTCAAATCACATTTAAAATCACTTACATGACCAGGATCAGTGAACATCTATTCTGGGTCACTGGCAATCTATAAGCCCAATTAGGTATGAATTCAACAAATAGTTTTGCCGCTAGAGTGTTAACAATCAAACAAAGAAACAAACAAACCGAACCAAAAACAATACCCCTTGCCTCCCATTTGGGGGGCGGGGTAACAAGCATAGAAATTTGAACTTGGAAAACAACTAAGGATCAGATTGTCAGTCCAGGACACAAAGACTCAGCTTCATTTAACAGTGTAAAGAAAACTGCCTTTTTCTTACGTTACATGAAAATCAGGGAAGAACAGAAGAACAGCCTTCTATATATTTAAAGTGAACGGTTGCTTTATGTTGGACACTGAGCTTTATTTGAACAGCTTTAGCAGAGAAGACCAAGGACAAAAGGTCAGTCCAGAGGTTGCAGTAATAGAAAAGCAGAACGGAGCTTGTGCCCCTGTCACCGCTGACCCCTGTCCTACCCTTGACCCCCCCCTCCTCAAAAACAGACCACGCAGCTGGGTCAGCAGAGGCTCCGTGACCCTCACAGACAACTCCTCAGCCCTAGAACATGCAAATGAGGTGGGTTGCTCCGCCCCAGCTTGTGTTCAGGTGGAAATCTACTGACACCTCCATCTGTTTGGTAAGATGGAGGTAGGAGGGAGCTGTGGGTGTGATGAAGAAGACTACAGCAGGGTGAAGAGAATGGACAACTAGATGTGGCAACGTAACACACACACACACACACACACACACACACACACAAACACACACACATACACACACAGATCTTCTCTGTGAGTGTAGTGAAATATGAATCTATTAGCATCATGTGTGATCTGAAAATGATTTTTTCCCGTTTTTATTGATGCAAAAAGGCAACTTTTGAATTTTATATGATTATTTCATTGTTTTATACTATATTTTATACATTTTATACCATCATTTCATTATAATGTCATTATAACATAACCAAAACAACTAGAATGCTGTGTAAAATAAAAATAAAATCAAATGCATTGATTTGCAAATCTCATAATGTTTTGAATGTCAGCCTTTTGTATTTTACAAAGATAATTCTATACTATGAATAAAATGGAGCTTTATGAGATTTGCAGATCATTGTTTTCTGCTTTTATCTTCATTTAACACAAAAATCCCAACTTTTTTCAAACTGGGGTTGTATTTTTCTATTGGTTTCTGATATTTGCTAAAGCCTCTAGGAACCAAAATACACAATAGATTGTAATGTAATTTATGTACAGTACATGTACTAGAAAATACCTTTATCACACATTTTGCTTTGCATTTTTAAATTAAATCCATAAACTAATCATGAAAAACTGTGACCATTAGCTTTTGGTTAACTAGCAGTTTAGCTAAATTTTCCATTCTCCACCCTAACATTTCTTTTTGCGCTATCTTTGGGTGCACATCCAAGGAACACAACCACTGTGAAACAATCAGAATATAGCATTGTACTTCTCTGATTCGATGCTCTGTTCTAGCTAACATCATTGTTTAACTCTGTTTCATCTCCACATATTACCAGACCCTGGAGTTTTAAAAAAAAGAGACTGATTCTATACCTTATTAACAATGGGTGCAGGTAAACTACACATTATCTAACTGTTGGATTTTACAAATACACAACAGCACCACTACCAATTGTGGGCCCCATGAAAGGTAAACATTGTGGACCTTTCATCATAAAATTCAGTATCTTCTCGATCTGTCGGAGCGGGGGGGGGGGGGTATACGTAGGGGTGTGGTCAATCGTCACTTATGCACTTACGTTGGCGTTAAATGAAACTGAAACTTAACATGCTTTTCAACTCCCGACTTCTATGCCTCTCTTATACAGTAGATCTTACACGAAATTTTCACAACTTCTAACCTGTATCCACTGGACCCCCTCCAGTGCTCTATGGGCCCCATGAATTTGTCACATTTACTCCCCCCTTAACGGTGGCGCAGCTAATACATATAACCTCTGCGAACTATTGTTACCCACTAACACGATGTAAGTCCAAACCTAGTCTGCTGCAGTGTTTTTCAACCTTGGGGTCAGGACCCCATGTGAGGTCACCTAAAATTTCCAGTAACTGATTTAAAAAAAAAAAAAAAAAAAACGACAAACTTTCTAATAAAAATTATATGGTGAGTTGAGAGAGACAATCCCAACACATAAAAGACATGACAAACTGTGAAGCTGAAACTGAAGCACTGTGGTACTGTTTATCTGTCAAATGTTCATTGTGGTCAGTTTCAGATGCTGCAGCTCTTTCATAATTCATAGTTTGAGTTCTTGTTTGTTCAGTATTAATTGTCAGCCTTGTAAATCCAAACTGGACTGACTGTACATATCCTGACCAAGGAAAATCAAATTCTCACTTTGTGCAGTAATCTAAACCTGGCTTTTCTGCCTCCATCCACAGTAATATGCATTATATAGCCCAGTGTTTTTCAACCTTGGTGTCGGGACCCCACGTGGGGTCGCCTGGAATTCAAATGTGGTTGCCTGAAATTTTTAGTAATGGATAAAAATATAAAAAAAAATAAAAAATAAAAACTTACAAATAAAAAACATATGGTGAGTTGAGAGAGACAGTCACAATACATAAAAGACATGACCAACTGAAGCTGAAACTGAAGCACTGTGGTATGGTTTATCTTTCAAATGTTCATTGTGGTCGGTTTCAGATGCTGCAGCTCTTTCATAATTCATAGTTTGAGTTCTTATTTGTTCAGTATTAAATTGCAGCCTTTGGACCGACTGTACAAAATTCTCCCTTTGTGCAGTAATCTACCCCTGCCTTTTCTGACTCCGTCCACAATAATTTACATTATATAGATTAAAGGTCGTGTAAAATTAACGTTTATTTGCAACATAGTATATAAAACTATTACATGATCAAAAACAAAAAAAAAAAAAAAGCCAAAAAAAAGTCTCCGTTTCAGATGTCTGGGGTGTCCAGAATTTTGTGATGTTAAAATGTGGTCATGACCCAAAAAAGGTTGGGAACCACTGCTATAGCCTAAATGTCGTCTAAAATTAATGTTTATTTGCAACATATTATGGCAAACTATTACATGATCAAAAACAAATTAATTTTAGCAAAATAAAATGTCTCTGTTTTGAATGTCGGGGGTTGCCAGAAATTTGTGATGTTAAAATGGAGTCACGAGCCTAAAAAGGTTGGGAACCACTGGTCTACGGAATCTACAAGGGCTTGGTTTAACAACAAAAATTACCAATGACTGCACAACTTTGATATGATATATACATGTTTACACCAATAAACTAAATCTGCAGATGCTTTCCAGGACTTGGTAACTGTATTCCACTGGCTGAACTTTGTGACTCACCATTTATCACTTACACCAAACAACACACACTTTCAAGTGCACACACGGACTGAAAAGTTGAGGGAGAGGATTTACAGTGAGGTGGCTTTGTAAAATATAAATCGTGCAGGCTGTACTTTTTTTTATACACTTGTTTTGCAAAAGAGTGGACTATCAAGCTGGGTCACAAATAATGCTGGGATACAAGGACGATGTTCCAAATGCCCTTGTTGATGAAGACGCTTCACTAAAATAGAAGAGCGTTAAAAATATCCCTGAGACTTGAGCATTTCTAGGTGTTTGCACAGAGTCTTTCTGCTTACACAGGTATGATCACAACACTGTCACCCAAAAGAACAAAGGCCACCTCACCTTCACCACCCTCATTACTTCATAGCGTCAATCACCCAGTCTGTGCAAAAGCATCTGTCTGTGTGATCCTGTTATATAACCAGGAAGTCTTAATAATTTCATATTCCTTCTCAGCAGCTCCATCAACAAGACCTGGTTTTACATACAAATGTGAAATAGTACTGCACCCTAGTTCTGTATCCCAATCAGATAGAATATTCAGACCACTGACAGGCAAAGTGATATTAACCCATAAAGACCCAAACATCCACCGACAAACAGAAGTATTTACTGATCTAAACTGTTTAATACCTGTTGATGCACTATTTCTATCAATACATGTAAATAATTGGTGTAAAATACAGTTTCATGGTCATAAGATATGACCTATTTGGATGTTCAGAGGCTCCGTAGCAGGGTTATTATCATTAACGAAATGATGAAAACTAGAATTGAAGAAAAAATTTTTGTTAACTGAAATAAATAAAAATTATAATTAAAAGAAAAAAATGATAACTAACTGAAACTGTATTGTGTGCTTACAAAACTAACTAAAACGTATAAAAATTAGGGATAAAATTACCTTCGTTTTCGTCTTTGTCAATGTTTGATTGATATGAAAGCAATTTATTTCCCTCTAGCAATTTTAGCTAGCGGCACCATATGGCACTTCACGGTCCGTCACTTCTCGTCACTTGTTGTTTAGTTGTCTTCTTGCCCCCACTCTACCTGGAAACATGGAGACTAAAGTTGGAAGAAAGCAACAAAGTCCTGTATGGGATTTATTTGAGTACAATGGCGAAGAAGGTAAAAGATACGACAAAACTAAAAATAACACTAAAACTAAACTAAAACTGAGCTTTTGGAAAAGAAAACTATTAAAAACTAGCAAACCTGCTCTAAAAACAAATTAAAACTAACTGAATTAGAGGAAAAAAAGTCAAAACTAAATAAAACTAAACTATAATGAAAAATCCAAAACTATTATAACCTTGCTCTGTAGTGAACGTGGAAACATTGTCATCTTCTACAACATTGATTCACCAGTAAAACCCATGGAGTTGGATCAATGACAGTGGATGGAGACAATTACTGTATGTTCAGTTAATGATATACTTTACTAAAAAAGTCACTTTTTCTTCAGTTTTCTGTGTTTCTGATATAATAAGCCTCAACTCAACACGAGCATTTATGAACATCTACAAGATCAATAAATAAAATATAGGAAAATACATGATTTGTACTGAGACAATGCAAAACATAGAGAGTAATTTTACAATAAATGGTTATAAGTCACTTCAGAAAGGTTAAATTTAGAGGAAAAAAATCATATGGAAACTGCCACAAAAGTAGTACTGGGTCTTTATGGGTTAATGTTGACTATCTCATTCCAATGGGACCTGTCAGTGGGTGGATGCATTAGGCAGTAAGTGAACATTTAGCCCTTGAAGTTGATGTGTTAGAAGCAGCAAAATGTGCAAGAGTATGGATCTGAGCAACTTTGACAAGGGAGAAATTGGGGCCAAATCACTGGGTCGGAGCATCTCCAGATCTTGTTTATTCCCAATGTGGTGGGAAAGTGGTTAGTACGTACTCAAAGTATCTAAAGAACTACAACCAGATCTCAGCGGAACATCTATGGGAGCAGAACATTATTACTACCTGTCTAATATTATGTAGGTTCTCCTTTTTCCATAAAACCGCTCTGACCCGAGGCCTAGACTCCACCAGACCTCTGAAGGTGTGCTGTGGGATCTGGACCAAGATGTTAGCAGCAGATCCCTGAAGTCCTGGAAGTACATATAAATAACTAGTTCACATAGGGTAGCAACTTGTTTGTGCAACGTACTAAAAACAACCTTTCAGGACAGTGAACGTCTCTCCTGACTCCATCATCATCATCATTCATTTATCCATATAAGTTGTGATAGAGTTTATAATATAGTTACATGGATGGTAGTATTCATTGTTAGTACTCACATTTGGAGTAGTAGTATTAACCCTGTAAAGCGTGAACTATTAAATCATTGACAGAAAATTCCAGGTCTTTGAAACTGGACCCTTTATCAGTCCTTCTGAACAACCAAAAAAAGATGTTTTTTACAATATTAATTTCCATGTATGAGTTTCAGGTTTGTATCATATTTGATACATCAGGTCTCAATGCTCAAATATTATTGTTTTTTTAACAAACAAAAACATAATATAACACAAACATGTCTAACAAATTGGTGATTCCTTTTCAAAATTGTCAAAGTTCTGCCTCCTTCCTCATTAATGACAATCTTGTAGCGTCACTGGAAAGGCCTCTGGTGACCAAATCCCTCCCCCCTGGTGGATTATCTGTATATTACGTGTATCCAATTGTATCTATCAGGTTTTTCAAGAAAAAAATATCACACTGATCATCTAGAGGGCTTCAAAACCCATGTATCAAATATGATATGTTTGGCGCTCTAGGGTTAACAGTTATGGGTATTTGTACTAGTTATTGATAGCTATAATAGCAACAGCAGCTCTAATTTTTAACAGTTATAGTTCAGTTTGCTGTGCATCCATGTGCCGTGACACCCCCCCCACACCCCAAAATCTCACGCTCTCTTTCTCTTCCTTACCCTCTCTCTTTAACCCAAACTGGTCAAGGCACACGACCATCCTCCAAGAGCTAGGGTCTGCTTGAGGTTTCTGCTTGTTAAAAGGAAGTTTTTCCTCACCACTGTCACTAAGTGTTTACTCCTGGAGGACTCTGTTGTGTGTCTGTGAACCCACAAAGACCCAGTGCTGGGACAGTTTCCAAATATTTTTTTCTTTCTATTTAACCTTTCTTAAATGATTTATCACCACTTATTGTAAAATTATCTTCTGTATTTTGCATTTTTTTCAGTGAAAATCATGTATTTTCCTATATTTTATTCACTGATCATGTAAATGTTCATTAAAAACTCAGATTAAAGTTGAGGGTTATTATATAAAAAACAGAGAAAATGGAATAAAAGGTGAGTTTTTCAGCAAAGATATCAAAAACTGAACATAAACCAAATGTTTCCATCTACTGCCATTGATCCAACTCCATGGGTTTTACTGGTGAATCAATGTTGTAGAAGATGACAGTGTTTTGACTTTCACTACAGGGCCTCTGAACGTCCAAATAAATCATATCTGATGACCATGAAAAGATGACAAACTGCATTTTACACTAATTATTTACATGGATTGATAGGATTAGTGGATCAACAACTATAAAATATTTTCAATCAGTAGATGATTTTGTTTAATGGTGGGTTTTTGGGTCTTTATGGGTTAAAAGTGTGATCTGACCAGCTCTAAATGTAAAGTGTCATGAGTTAACTTTTGTTATGTGACACTATATAAATAAAATTAGATTGGATTGAATTTGATTGATTGAACCTGTACATCACTCTCATCGTCAGCAAATTCCATATGTTCTAAATTCCTGGTGTAAACACATGTAAATTTCAGTTTCATGCTTGGAAATCTCCTACATTTGGCTTCTATCACTACGGTAAACACTGGGAGCCTTTAAATGTGAGTTCATCAGCCTGAATTTAGTCTATTTGGGTTTTCAGCAGTAGTTTCCGTGTGTATGTCTTGCTTTGAGGATTTGTGTCTGCTCCAGCTGTGACTGGCAAGCTCCTCTGGCATCTGGCATATAAACCACTGAACAAACACACCTGGAGTTGGCGCTGGAGCACCAGTATACGCCTGCAGTGTTGTATTCAACAGCATTTGAGAACTTGCCAATGCGATTCTGTTTGTAGAAAATTGCTGGTCTTAACCTGCCATCATAATTCACTTTGCCACTTCATCTCATGCGGAACCCAAATGTAGTTAAACAAACCAGCCAGCTTAAGACCGGCATGTTGCCAGTTTAATCACTCTGCTGCTTTTGAGTGTGTCCAGTTACTCTATTTGACGCTTGTCTAATGAGTAAGTGTTACACTAAAACTAAACAGCAAAAACCCTGCAGCAGCTCAACCATATGTGATTAAAAACAGAAAAGTTCAGTCAGTTGGTGTAGAAGTTTTCCCATTAAGCTGATTTTACTGAATCGAGGGACTGACTGAGCAACACACAGAAGTAATTTCACATTTTGAACTCACAGTTATTAGGGATTTGAGTGGACGATTAGCCTTGAAATGTGGCCTGTGGTTAACCCATAAAAAACCCCAACAGCCACCGACGACTAAACCCACCTACTGATCTAAACTGTTTAATACTTGTGGATCCATTAACCCATAAAGACCCAGTGCTACTTTTGTGGCAGCTCTGAAATGAATTTTTCTCTCTAGTTAATGTTTTTTAAGTGATTTATTATCATTTATTATAATAGTATCTTCAGTTTTTTGCATTTTTCACTGTAAATTATGGGTTTTCCTATATTTAATTTCATGTATTTGAGTCAGAATTCCATGAAAACTCAGAGTTAATTCAAAAGTTATTATATCAAAACAGAGAAAACTGAAGAAAAAGTTTTTTTTCTGCAAATCTGTCATTAACTGAACATAAAACCAAATGTATGCATCCACTGTCATTTATTAACCCTTTCATGCATAGTAATCACTACAGTGGACAGTTATTCTACAGCTGTCCTCTTTTATATTTATAGGGTTTGTTATTTTGGTTCCATATCTTCTCTCTGTAGCACTTTGAGATTCTGCTGAATGAAAAGTGCTTTATAAAATGCAACTTATTATTATTATTATTATTATTATTATTATTATTATTATTAGTATTATTATTATTATTATATCAGCCGACACAGTGGACACTTATGCATCGTCCCATCCACTGCAATTCATACTGTTACTGTAATTTTGCTGTTCTTGATAAACCTGATCTGCACTGGTATGTTTTAAATCAATTGCTAATTGTTATTAGACTGTAATTAACAGTTTTGTTAATCAAAACAGGTTTTTTGTTTTTTTTTTGCATATTATGCCCATGAAGTTAGTAATAACTAGTATTACAGTATGTTAAAATGTGAGAAAACATCAGATTATCTGCATGAAAAAAGATTTTGTTTCATAGTTTTTCTTCTTCCAACTCCTTTTTGTAACTCCATGAAAAACCAGTTCATAAAAAATAAAAAATAAAAAATCAATTGCATTGTTTTTTTATGCCTAAAAAGGAATAAAAACACTCAGGAAAAAAAAATCTCAACTAAGGTTCTTATAATTGATGCATGAAAGGGTTAAACACTGTGGGTTTTACTAGTGAATCAATGTTGTAGAAGATGACGGTGTTTCCATGTTCACTACGGAGACTCTGAACGTCCAAATGGGTCATATCTGATGACCATGAAAGACGACAAACTGCATTTTACACCATTTATTTACATGGATTGAAAGGATTAATGGATCAATAGGTATTGAACAGTTTAGTTCAGTTGGTGCTTTTGGTCGGCAGTGGAGGTTTGGGTCTTTATGGATTAATCATATCAATACATGTAAATAATTGGTGTAAAATGCAGTTTGTCATCTCTTCATGGTCATCAGATATGACCCATTTGGACGTTCAGAGGCTCCATAGTTACCGTGGAAACACGTCATCTTCTACAACATTGATTCATCAGTAAAAACCATGGAGTTGGATCAATGACAGTGAATGGAGACATTTTTTACATTCAGTTGTTGATATCTTTGCTGAGAAAGTCACTTTTTCTACAGTTTTCTCTGTTTCTTATTTAATAACCATTGAACTTATTCTGAACTTTAAGAAAAAGAATAAGAAAAATCTTTACTTTGTCAGTAGGTTCACAGACATGCACCACACCAGAACGTGTCCTCTGCCTTTAACCCATCACTAGATCATGCATCACACTCTGCATACGAGGAGCAGTGGACTCGCCATATCAGGTGTATGGGAAGCAAAGTGCCTTGATCAAGGGCACATCAGCCAACAACTCTCCACCAGTCCAGGGAATCAAACCAGAGATCCATCAGTCAGTTGCCCCATTAATGAAGATCTACATGATCAAGAAATAAAATATCAGAAAATACCTGATTTTCACTGAAAATAATGCAAAATACAGAGGATAAAATTATAATAAATGGTGATAAATCACTTAAAAATGGTTAAGTCTACAGAAAAATTGATTTGTGAAAAGTCACAAAAGTAGCACCTGGGACTTCATGGGTTAAAAAAAACATTTTTCACATTTTCTTGTAAGACATAAAATACGTAAGTATACTCCCAGTTCATGAATTTTAAAGCTTTCATGCGTCTTAGAAAGGCAGTGGCTGAATGAGACCATGGAGATTGTCAAGGTCATTAAATATTATCACACAGAACACAAAAACAGATCTATCTCAACAGTCTGCTTTTATAGCCTCATTGTGTTGAATTCTTATAAACCATTCTATTGACTGACAGGTTATGTTTTTGTGGAAGTGTTAAGCACATGAAGTCAAATAACGCATTTAAGAAATAGTGGTGGTGACAAAGCCATATGACTGTAGTGGACTTTGTTTATAGTCTTAACATTAGTGTTTTATGTGTGGTGATTGCATCTATGCTTGTTTTCTTTGCTTCCAAAAATACCTCAGACATGAGAATTTCTCTCATTATTGATTTTTTTATTTGTTTTTTTTTCCTCCCTCTAAATTTCTAAAGTATTTGTCATGCTCTGACTGTAAATAATCATTTTTGTACCACATCTAACCATCTACTTTCTTCACATCTCACTTAAGAAGAAAAATTTCCCATTAAACTTTAAGGAAATGTTGATGTTTATAAACTATATGGACAAAAATATTGGGACACACCATGGCTGCAGCTCGTTAGATGTCCTGTTCCTGCTGATTTGAGATATCAATATTTCCTTGACTGCGTCCAATCAAAATGCCCATGTTATCGCAGGCCTACTAGATCGCCCCCGTGTGGCCAACATAAAATTTGACTCATCACCATTTATTTGAAGCGCCAGATCCTGCGTTGTTTATTCTGGGCTTCAAGACAGATATTTATGTTACCCGGCAACACATGATGGCTGAAATATGATTGGATGAGCACTCCAAAGGACACATACACAACTCTGGAAGCAGGGACCAAGAGAAAAACTATGAAATAAACAGAATAGGCAACTGGAAATTATTTAATATATTATTATAGAACAAATGTAAAAATATATCAAAACAACTTTGTACCACATATCAACAGACTTATGTGCTATTTTTGATGTCTGACTCATCTCCGAACAATTATTCATTTATTTATTTATTTATTTATTTATTTATTTATTCCTTAAGAACACCTTTTTTCAGTGCAGTGGATTCAGCTGCAGAAATTACTTTCTGAAAAATGAATATTGACCAATAAATAAAATATGTAACTTGGGAAACTGATTTTAATTGCCAGCTCATTTGCTGATTATTACGTGATAATCTTCCTGCAAGAAAAAGATGAAAATTGTTGATCAGGCTTAACTGAAACACAAGCTAGAGTCTTCAAATAGTTATTTACCTCTCGGCCAACTGTTGGCTGAAGAGGTATTGTACCGTAATTACCGGATTATAAGCCGCTACTTTTTTCACTACTTTTTTAAACCCTGCACCTTAAACAATGATGTGGCTAATTCATCGTAAATCAAACACACTCACACTAAATTCTTCAGATCAGTCATTTTGTGCGTCATGCACACACCCCCATGGAAAACACACACATGTATATGAGGCCGCTTTCAAGTTAAAGGTGATCAGTCTGGCTGTCGAAGAAGGAAATAGAGCTGCTGTACATAAGCTTGGCATCAATGAATCAATGGTGAGATGTTGGAGACTGCAGCGTGCGGCTTATATTCAGGTTCGCTCAATTGTCTGGAAATTACGGTAACTGTTTTGTCATCTGTCCATCTGTCTGTCCATTCAGTGACATAATCGCATTATCTGAAGAATGCATTGAAATATCGGCACCAAATTTATCCTGTGGATGCATCTTGGCATGGAGCAGAAGCCTATTGAAAATTGATGACCTTGACCTACCTTTTCAAGGACAAATGGCCTTGTGCAGTTATATTATCTGAGTACTTTCAAATATAAATATGTATGTAATAACTTTTATACAACGACAATCTAATTTCAACAGAATCTTTCACTATATATGGTCAACGGGTATTAATTTTATTTTCATGGAAAAGCAGATTTGTAAATTTGTTTTATCAAAACAGTTGGCAATCAGTTCAAAAGGCAGCTGAATAATTGTTGTAGTTTGCCCAATGCATAGGTGTCAAACATGTGGCCTGGGGGCCAGAGGATCCAATCTGGCCCATAGGATGGATTTGTGAAATACAAAAAATTATATTGAAGATATTAACAATCGAGGATGTCAAAATCATTTTAATTCAGATTCCACATACAGAACAACTAGATATCAAGTAGCTCAGACTAGTAAAATACTGTCATATTAAACCTATAAATAATGAAAACAGCAAATTTTCTCTTTGTTTTAGTGTTAAAAAGTAAAATTACATGAAAATGTTTATATTGAAAAACTGTCATTTTACAAAAAATGTAAAAAACCTGAAATTTCTTAAAATAAGTAAATACAATTTTACCAATATTCTGCCTGTTATTAAATGTTTTGTGCATTTGTAATTATGATGTAAGTTGTTATGTACATGTGAATGATAAACTGATAATCTGAGGCAGAATATTGTTAAAATTGCATTTTTTTTTTTTCGCAAGACATTTCCAGTTGTTCATGTTATTCCGAATTTAGTAGATGTTAACATTATCATAATTTAATTTGACTTTTTTCAGTGTTATTATTTTACTTGTTTGGCCCACTTCAGATCAAATTGGGCTGAATTTGGCCCCTGAACTAAAATGAGTTTGACCCCCCTGGCCTAATGGGTGCCAATAATGAGCCGGATTCTGCTCCGTTGGGTAGTGGTCCTATGCTGTAACCCACCTTCTACCCCAACAGTCTTATCTCAGTGCCCAGATCCAAGCAGCGACCGTCCAACTGCAGATTCAAATCAAACAGCAGTGCAGCTGCTCCAGGAGAGTTGGCTGGGATACTCCTTCATCTAGGTCAACAGCAGCGTCTCTGTCCTGTCTGACAACTGATAACACAATGAGACCATTAGTGTTGTAGGCCTGTGGCCCGAGCCCAGCCGGCTCAGGTCTACCTGTGCCAGCTCCAGGCCAGGGGGCTTGTCTCCTGGAGATTAATGATCCCCGGTGCTGCTCCGAGTAGGCCACTCCTTGAGTGTGAAATACACCTCATGTGCCTGGCTGGAGCTCTGATTTATTCCTGCCTGCATGCTTGCCCTCAGTGTCTGCAGGGGGTTTGTCTTTATTTTACAGTGGGTGTATTTGTGCTTGATTTGATTTCTCTTCTTTTTATGTGACTTTATCTGAGTCAAATGCTCGTAAATAGAAAATCTAATCTCAGACAATATGTTAATTTTGTTGTTGTACTATCTTGATGATGCGTGAGCGTGCTTGTATGTCTGTTTCCACCAGATATGTTTTGAATAAGTGGGGAACAAATAGATGTTAAAGTAATCTGACTACTGCTCACTTTGTTCACTGCAGTGTAGTCTTTTAACAGTAATCTCTTCATTTCTAACCATTTCATTGACTGATTTACCTTTTCATAGATTTATAAACCCTCACCACAGTGGCTGTCGACTTCTAATGTAGCACAGAACACTATGTCATACTTTTTCTTTTGGATTTTTCTGTCAGATTTTGTCTGATACATTTTTTGATGGCCAAAATCATAGTTATATAAGAAGTGCATGGGGCCACATCACCCATTGGTTTTTGAGTTGGTGTTTTGAAGCCTACAATCAATGGACTAAACACAGTGAACATATAAAGCTGGACTGTAATGTGTGCAGCTCCCTTTCAAAGACTAATGAAAGAACACTTTGGAAATACACAGGAAAAAAGGAAGTTCACAAATTACAGACAATAAGGTTATCATTACATCAAAAAATATGACGCATCCTAATGAATTTACGTATAAAGATCAAAAATATACAATAAAATAATAATCACTATGTCTTGCAGTGACATAGACCCCAAAGTGCTGTTTTTGTCAGCCATTGTATTTCTGGTCTTTTAGAGCCTAGTGAGACTGACTTAGAAAAATGGAGGATTCAAATGAGCTCAGATGTTTGGCACAACCATTGAAGATGGAAAAAGAGAATAATTAGGAACCAGGACAAAGAGGCTGAAGCTGCAAAACAACCCAGCATTAAAGCTTCTGTTATTTTTTATGTTCTTTTCACACTGACCTTACAGCTGTGTGGCACCTGTGTTTATTTTATACCTGGATTAAAAGGCACCAGTGCCAATTTCCATGAGTTTTGCATATGACTGCATCTATTAAAACAGATTTGAATGTGTGTAGATTACCAGGAAAACAATGGAACATGTACAGATTAAAGATTTAGTCCATAATGTAATTATTAATCAATATATAATCAATATAAATCCCTTTTTTTAATTGTACTAAAAAATAAACTAACTGTTGCATTTTATTCTAACCTTACATGCAACTTCTTTAGACCTTTATCCTATACTTTGTGCTTCATACTACTGATTTATACTATAACACAGTTGCTATTTATTGTTGTCATTTTTCATTTTTATTTTTTAATTTTCTGGTACAATGCAGATATTTCCTCTGGTACATTTTCCCCTAAAAACTATGAGCTACTGGTGCAACCTTTGGATATATTCAGTCACACCCCTATGATTTCATCTTACTTTGTTAGGAAAATACTTGAAACGAAGACCAGACACAAGACTTTCGATAAGTAGTTCACAGGCAGAATTCCAGGCACTGAGGCACAGACTCAACTTGTGTAAGTTTTGTATCATACGATCCATTTGCATCATTGACACAGACTTTTTAAGACTGAAGTGTGAAAATGACCAACCCAGCAATGGCTTTTTGTTTATAGAATGGACTTGTTTCTGTGGCTCAGTTTGATGTTTCATTAGTTTAGATGAGGCTAAGTTAGACGACTCACTATAGGTATTTTCTGAACTACCCATAATGGTGTTGATTCATTGTAATATTACATCATGATAAGGATAAGGATCATTAAGTAGGTGATTACAGTAATATCCACTGTAATGATGATGATGATGATTATATCTATTGTAGAATGAATGAACGCAAGCATGGATGTAACAACGCTGCTCATCATACTGCTCTCAGGTCAGTGGTATTAGTATTTCTTAGTTTGTTAGGTTGGACTTCGTCTATTTCATATAATATATTTCTAAATCAAATGAAGAATACGTACTGAATATGTTATAAAGAGAAAAGTTTAAATACCTAAAAGTATTTTCCTGGCAATCTCCAATTTAGTTTTCCTCAACATTTAGCCTTTCCTAAGTCATTTATTATCATTCATTATAATATTATCCTCTCTACATCACAGGTGTCAAACATGCGGCTCAGGGCCCAAATCCAGCCCGCCTAAGGGTCCAATCTGGCCCATAGGATGAATTTGTGAAATGCAAAAATTACACTGAAGATATTAACAGTCACTAGTGTCAAAATCATTTTAATTCAGGTTCCATACATGCACATATAAACCAATTAGATCTTAATTGGGTCAGACTAGAAAAATACTGTCATAATAAGCTATAAATAATGACAACTGCAGATTTTATCTTTGTTTTAGTGTAAAAAAAAGTGAAATTACATGAAAATGTTTACATTAACAAACTATCCTTTTACAAAAAATGTGAATAACCTGAAAACATATGAACAACGTGAAATGTCTTATAAATGCAGTTTTATCAAGATTATACCTGTTACTAAATGTTTTGTGTATTTGTAATTGTAATGTAAGTTGTAATGCACATGTGTAAACTGATAAACTGATGCAGAATATTGTTAAAACTGCACTTGTTTTTCTTAAGACATTTCAAGTTGTTCACGCTATTCAGATTTTAAAGGAAACGATGTAGATATAAACATTATCATGATGTAATTTTACTTTTTTCACTGTTACTATTTTACCAGTCTGGCCCACTGGAGATCAAATTGGGCTGAATGTGGCCCCTGAGCTAAAATGAGTTTGACACCCCTGCTCTACATGTTCAGTAAATATCAGGTATTTTCCTATATGTAATTTTACTGACCATCTACATGTCCATAAAAGCTCAGAGTAAATTTGAAAGTTACTACATCAAAATAGAGAAAACTGAAGAAAAACTGACTTTTTCAACTAAATATGATGCTGCAGAAGATGATGATATGTCCACGTTCACTCAGGATATCTGATACCATACAAAAAGCTAAGAAAATGCATTTTACTTGAATTATTTAAATGTATTGACAGGGTTAGTTGGTCAAAAGTTACTAGATTCATCTTGTAACCAGGAGCTGTTTAGGTCTTTACAATCAGTGCTGGGATTTAAGTATGTATAATTAGGTTATTAATTTGGATGTAAACACTTATCAGACATTAATATGCATATGAAAGGGGTCATATTTAGCTTTTTTAAATGGAATTATGCATTGTAAAACATTTCCCTGTGGTCTACATAAACTGTACATGCTATGCTTGGGTCGGAATTCTTCATTAATTCAACTCCACAGGTCCATCTTCAACCCTATTTCTGAGTAATGTCACCAGAAAGGTCATTTTGAGTACTGGGCCTTTAAATGCAAATGAGTTACTTCACGCCCCACCCCCTCCAGGTTGTTGACAGTGCTGCTCTGTCCGGTTTCTCCGTACTCTAAGAAATGTTCATCAGAAGTCTTGACATTATGTGGAAATATCGTGATGTAACTAGTTATAGACACAACAAATTAAGTAGGAATTAAAACGGATTGTAGAACTCCACTCGATTTTTACCAAAATGAATATAAAGATAGTTTTGCAGCACCTGGAGGGTTCAAATTCAAACTTTTTGAACTATAAAGATCCCCAAATACACAAATAAATACATTAAAGACTAATAAAAGTGAGTTTAGCAAAATATGACCCCTTCAAAGCCCAAGGTGATATTATATTTGAGATATTAAAGTGATTTGCTTTTAAAGGAGCCATTCGTGATAATCCTACTTTGAAATATTCAAACATGACCTAAAGACATCATTCGAGCATTCAGCATAAAGACATCGTATGTTATGTCAAAGATTACAGACAGATGCACTGATTCTGTTTACCTTGATGATCTGATGGATTTATGGGACCACTAGAGGGACTAAACTGTGACAGTTCTGACCTTGTATGGATGATTCCAAACAGATCTTTAGTACAACTAATGAAGACACAAACTGTACACAAAACAGAGGGGATTTGTAGTTTTGCTTTGGCTGTTTTCTGTCTAAAAATAGAGCTAAGCAAACGGACCTATATCCTCCTGAGACCCAGCAATAGATTTTTGTCCTCTGTAGGGGACAAGAGTTCCACAGCTTTACTTTAAAAAAAAGTATATACATATATATACTGTTCACTACAAAGAACATTCCGTATGATTTTTTTTTTAATTATCTGAAAAAATTGTTGCATCATGCTTTTTCCTATCAAGGCATTTTATTTAAAAGTGCTGAAACTTTTACTTTCCTGGGTCTCAGGAGGATCATGTAAACTATGGGCTACCACAGTAACTTACATGAAGATTAGAAGAAACAGTGTTATTTTTGACTGACTGTCAAAATAACTGGCTGTGAATTTGTGTAGAGGAAAACTTGATACCATAGAACAGATGAGTGTAAACAATGAGCTTTATACTTTATGCAATGAGTGACACATTCTGTTGATGCATAGTGTATTCCCCTGTTGTTTGAAATAATAATTCTGCATATAACACTGCTAGCGTAAATGCTCAAACAGTTTCACTTGGTTTATAGCTCTGTTATAACTACCCCACCCCCTAAAGGGGAGACAAGGGGTATTGTTTTTGTTTCAGTTTGTTTGTTAACACACTAGCAGCAAACCTATTGGTTGAATTCATACCAGGTTGGGTTTATAGATTGCCAGTGACCTAGAATAGACCTGATTATATTTTGGGAACAGTAGGTCAAAGTTAAAATTTTCTATGAATTTTTAAAATCTTTTTTTCCCTGTTTACTTAAAATGGGGAAAAATTTCAAATGTCTGTAGCAGCAAAACTATTGATTGAATTCATACCAAATTTGGTTTCTAGATTGATAGTGACCCAGAATAGATCTGATTACATTTTGGGCAAAGTAGGGCAAAGTTAAAATTTTCTATGAATTTTTAAAATCTTTTTGTGTTCTTCCCATTTACTTATAACGGCCGAAATTTGTCTATGCTGTCTTTGTCTGTGCTGACATCAGCACAATACATGTGAGGGGCAGAGTTTGTTGTGCCTGGCACCACTTGTTGCTTATTAATTGCTTGTTATCAGTCAAACTAATAACCTAATTCTAAACATTTTTAAATTCTATGTAAGGGCCTTACTCTAAAGTGAGTTTAATGGTTTGTTGTTAATCGGGAAAAGTCGAAGGTAAAGGTTACACCTATGCTTTCTGTAAGTGGGCAGGATTGTTGAAAGTTTCCTAATCCTTGCTTTTAGGAGGATACTTTTAAGGATTTCTGTCTAATTTTTGTTCTTTAACAGACCTGTTATAATTGACAATTACAATGTTCTCAATCCATCCTCACAGGGATTCCTGATGTCTCTGCCTACTTAAAGTACTTCTACATTAACAAGGGTGTGACCTGGACTGAAGCTCAGACTTACTGCAGAGAGAAGTTCACTGACTTGGTCACCATTTACAACAAGGACGTCAATCAAAGACTTCTGACACTTGCACAAACCAGTGATGATAATACTGATAGCTGGATATGGATGGGGCTTTACGACAACATCAGTAGTTGGAAGTGGTCTGGGGATTCCACGAGTTTTGATATTTACAGCAAAGATCTCTTTATGGTGAACCAACCCAACAATCTGGAGGGAAATCAATTCTGTATAGCAGTTGAAGGCAAATTGAACATTAAACTCAATGACAGAAACTGCAATGAGCATAATGTTTTCATATGTTACGATGGTATATTGTTTTATTAACTACTTCTGCAGTTCTAAAGGTTCTGACTATTCACTACACGTGTTTTGACTCTCACTTTCCCCTTTTTAAAGATAGTGCTGCTATGAGTTACAACTTGGTGATGAAGAAAATGAGGTGGTCAAATGCTCAGGCGTACTGCAGGAGGCACCATAAAGACCTGGCCCATGTCAGAAACCAGGAGGAGAAAGACATTATCTTTAACATTATACAAAACTCAACGGAAACAATTGCATGGACCGGCTTCTACAGAGATCCTTGGGCCTTCTGGTCTGACAGCAGCACCTCCAACTTCACCAACTGGTCAAATGGCCAACCCGATAACTTCGAACTAAACCAGTTCTGTGCACGTTTCTCTGGTCTCTCTGGGGTGTGGGATGATGTAGTTTGTGGCACAAAACATCCTTTCTTCTGTTACAGCGGTGAAGTGTAACACATGTAAATTCCACACGTTTTATCATCACATAAAACTTTCAGTCATTTCATTATGCATGCATTTCATTTCACAGAGTTTCAAAAGGAGACCACACTGGAACTGAAGGCTCAGTCTACAGCTGACATGAGAAGCAAGGAGATTCAAGAGCAGATTTCAAGGCAGGTAAGAACTGCAGTGGCATTATAGATTACACATGGGGCCACACACCGGCTGTGGATCATCTCAATCTGGCCCATAAGGGTTCTCAAGGGAAACAAAATGACCCCTAGAAATTCAATAAAAGGCATTGGCTGTGTTAGAAATGGCATATAATCTAGTAGAGGTATACGGATTCTGGCCTAAAGTAGTAGCAGTATGTTACATGAGTTACTTTAGACTACACACTTTATTGTCATTGCACACTGTACTACTTTTTTTTTTTTTTTTGGTTGTAAAAAGCAGAAAAAACAGGTGGTGGCACAATAAACCCCGCCCCTCACACATATTGTATCTTATTTTGGCATCGATCCAGCTGATGTCATCATGTCTATGCATGTGGTCATGTCAGCATATCAATTGCCTCTATATATATGCAAAGTTTGGAGTAAATTGAAACAAAATTGATGTTTTTATAGACACTTGAAATTTTGCCCATTATAAGAAAATGGGAGAAAAAAAAAAATCATAAAAAAATTTGAACTTTGACCTACTTTTCCCAAAATATAATCACATCTATTCTGGGCCACTGGCAATCTATAAACCAATTTGGTATGAATTCAACCAATAGTTTTGCTGCTAGAGTGTTAACAAACACATAAACAAAGCAACACAGAAACAAACAAACCGCACCTAAAACAATACCCCTTGCCCCCCCAGCCATATTAATTTAAATGAATTCATATAAACTCAAAACTGATAGTAACTGATACAAATACATTATTACAAATATTAAATTATTTAACTCGTTGTATTGTGACTGCCTCCGCTGCTACCACTGCCACAATAATACTAGCAAATTAGGCTACTGGTATTATTATTGTATATTTTTGTATTATTACAACAATTATTATTTTCCCCCTCGCTCCCCCCTCTCTCTTTCTCACTTTCATTCACACTCCCCTTTCCCTATCACCCCTAACCAATCTATAGTGTTCAGTTGCTATTTACATTTATGATCCTTTTCATTGTAATATGACGTTGTTGTTGTTTGTCAATACCCTGTCGTTGTTGTTTTTGGTTTGTTTGTTTATTTGTTTGATTTCCCCTTTATGTGTTGTTGTTGTTGTTTTTCTGTCCACATTGTCTTGTTAACTATCACTAATAAAAAAAAAAAAAAAGATATCCTGAGTGAACATGGACATATCATCATCTTCTGCAGCATCATATTTAGTTGAAAAAGTCAGTTTTTCTTCAGTTTTCTCTATTTTGATGTAGTAACTTTCAAATTTACTCTGAGCTTTTATGGACATTTACATGGTCAGTAAAATTACATATAGGAAAATACCTGATATTCACCGTTGTTTTTGGTTTGTTTGTTTATTTGTTTGATTTCCCCTTTATGTCTTGTTGTTGTTGTTGTTGTTTTTCTGTCCACATTGTCTTGTTAACTATCACTAATAAAAAAAAAGAAAAAAAAAAGTACCCCTTGCCTCCCCTTCGGGGGAAGGGGTAAAAACTAGGCAACTAATCAGGCAATTACAGGCAATTAATCAGCAAATATGAAACACATATGTTTTCATAAATCAGTTAACTACATACACGCACATCCAAACATTCAATCAATAGCAGCAGCTATATGAAGGTGCATGTATTTGGAAGATATCTGGATGTTACTACTCTTGTCAAATATTACATTACATTGCTTGAGTTATGTGCTTGATATACCACATCCCACAATGCATTACAGTCATCATCTTCTATTTAATGGCAGATGGCAATTAGCATTTAAGGTGCATTACTGCCAACTACAGCAGCGTGGGCCAGAACTCACCACTTACACACACTGAATATTGATATGAAGTTAAAAAAAAAATGTAGGCAGAAACAGCCATGCACTGGAGGACCAGGAAGTGACTCCAAGTGTGTAGAAATAAAACTGGTGCAAGTTCATTCAAATTATCATTTGGAGCATGATCCTGTAGTTTGAAACGTGGAAATCATAATTAAGTGGCTAATACTGGGCAGCAACCAATAGCAGTCACTGATGTGATAAATATCATTTGGATCAAATAATTTCACCGAGGTTTCAATCAAACAAACCTAATGCAAGTTACTTAAAGATATGCTGACAGTTACCAGGTAACTGTTTCCATGGTGATAAGCATGATGATCACGTGACTACATATGGTGTACTGAATTTTATATGACTAGATGAACCAGTGTATAGAATAGTTTCCACACTCACCAGTCACTTTATACACCTATTCAACTGCTCTTTAATGCAAATATCTAACTGTCCAATCATATATCAGACAGTAAGTGCTTTTAAGCATGGTCAAGACAACCTTCTGAAACTCATACAAAGCATCAGAATGGGGAAGAAGGGGATTTGAGTGAGTTTAAATGTGGCATGGCTGTCCGTCTAAGTATTTCACACATAATCATCTCTTGGTTTTATAAAGAATGGTCTGAAAAAGAGAGAAAATACCCAGTGAGTAGCAGTTCTCTGGGTGAAAATACCTTGTTAAGCCAGACTGGTATGAGATAATATAAAGGCAACAGTAACTCAGACAACCAGTGGTTATACCGAAAGTATGCAGAAGACCATCTCTCAACATAACGTATTGAACGTTGAAGCAGATTATCAACAGCAGCAGAAGATCACACCAGTTGCTACTACTGTCAACTAACAACAGGAAGATGAGCCTACTGAGGAATGGGCTCAGCAAATTTGGACAATAGCAGATTAGAAAAATGTGGTCTGTTCTGATGAGTTCGGCTTTTGGCTGAAATATTCAGACGGTTGGGTCAAACTTCGGCTTAAACGGGCCATATTTTGCTAAACCCACTTTTATTAGTCTTTGGTACATTTATTCATTAAGTTCATGAAGCTTGAATTTGAACCCTCCAGGTGCTGCAAAGCTATTTTTATTTAAAAAAATTGAGTGGATTTGTACAACCCGTTTAAATTCCTTCTTAATTTGTTATCTTTGCAACTAGTTACGTCCTGGCATTTGCACATATAAGGTGAAGACTTCTGACAAACATTTCTCCGAGTACGCCATAATTGTTTGTCAGCAGCGGTTGTAGTCCATACTGAAAATATGTACAAACTTCGAGCTGATTACCTAAAATGTTCAGTTGTTGGTTGAACTCAAGTGGCTGAACGGGACAGAGTGCACAGTCAACAACCCAGAAGGGGGTGGGGTCATGTGCATTTAAAGGGCCGGTGCTCAAAATGTCCTTTTTCGTGTCATTACTCAGAAATAGGTTTGAAGATGGACCTGTGGAGTTGAATTAATGAAGAATTTAGACCCAAGCATAGCATTTACAGTTTATGTAGACCATAAGGAAATGTTTTAAAATGCATAATTCCATTTAAAAAAGCAAAATATCACTCCTTTAAACAAATTTAAACCATAGCTTCATCCAAGGTGCTTTATTATCCCCAAGGGGCAAATTATTGTACAGCCACACAGGATACACATCAAAAACAAATGAAAGATACAATACAAAAACACAAATCAAACTGTATTCACTGTTTAGGGTTAGTAAAAAACACACACCAGTTAAGACAAGACATGTTAAAATGCCACTGCTTAAAAACCCAAGGATTAAAGCCTGGTTAAAATCTGATTAAACCGGTTAAAAACAGATTAAAACAGGCTAACTCTGAATTAAGAACCACTGCACACTGCACTAACTGCTACTGCATGTCGCCAAACCAGAGCCATGTCACAAACCAGTGCCTTCACAGGATGCACTGTATCAACGTTGCAGACTGGTGGCGGTGTAATGGTGTGGGACCCCTTGGTACCAGCTGAGCATCATTTACATGCAACAGGGTGTTACTGCTGACCATGTCCATCCATTTATGACCATAGTGTAGGCATGGTTTTATGACTACTCCCAGCAGGATAACACACCATGTCACAAAGCTCACATCAGCTCAAATTGGTTCCTTGAGTTCACTGGTCTCCATAGTCACCAGATCTCAGTCCAGAAGAGCACCTCAGATTAGATGTGCAAGTGAAAAAATGTGCAGCAAATCAACTCCACTATCATGTCAATATGAACCAAAAACCTCTGAGGAATGTTTCCAGGACCTTGTTAAATTTAGACCAGTGGTTCCCAACCTTTTTGGCTCATGACCCCATTTTAACATCACAAATTTTCACACAAACATTACAACATTACCCCCTACATTCAAAACGGGACATTTTTTTAATTCTAAAATGAATTTGTTTTTGATCATGCAACAGTTTGCTATACTGTGTTTTTGAGTCTCTTTGAGTACTTAGAAAAGCACTATATAAAAACAACGTATTATCATTATCATTATCATTATTATTATTATTATTATTATTATTATGTTGAAAAAAAAAAAACGTTAATTTTAGACGACATTTAGTCTATATCAGGGGTCAGCAACCCTGGTCCTACAGAGCCACTATCCTGCATGTTTTAGATGTTTCCTTCTTCCAACACACCTGATGGTCATTACCGGGCTTCTGCAGAGCGTGATGATAGGCTTATCGTTTGAATCAGGTGTGTTGGAAGAGGGATACATCTAAAACATGCAGGATAGTGGCTCTGTAGGACCAGGGTTGCCGACCCCTGGTCTATATAATGTACATTATCATGGACGGAGGCAGTAAAGCCAGGTGTAGATTACTGCACAAAGTGAGAATTTTATTTTCCTTGGTCAGGATATGTACAGTCAGTCCAGCTTGTATTTACAAGGCCTGACATTTAATACTGAACAAACAATAACCCAAAGTATGAAATATGAAAGAGCTGCAGCATCTGAAACTGACCACAATGAACATTTGAAAGGTAAACAGTACCACAGTGCTTCAGTTTCAGCTTCACAGTTTGTCATGTCTTTTATGGATTGGGATTGTCTCTCTCCACTCACTATATATATATATTTTTTTTAATTATTTATTTATTTATTTATTTATTTATTTATTTAGATCAATTACTAGAAATTTCAGGTGACCCCATTTGAATTTCAAGAGACCCCACGTGGGGTTCCGACCCCAAGGTTGAAAAACACAGATTTAGACTATGAAGGATTAAGGTAGTTCTGTAGGTAAAAGGAGGTCCAACCTGATACTGGTGTGGTGAGTGTGTGTATGCAGTCTGCGTATCCAGTATGTGATTCCAAACACAGGCATTTATTTAAGGCATGTGTAGTAATAGATTAAAAAAAGGCTACAGGTAGTCTCTTGTTAACTTCACAGATCAGTAATGATAGTGCGTGCAATAGCAGAATTAGAATGAATGCTTCAGTGAAACAAGGCATTGAATGATTATGAATATCACATTTTTAACTCACAGTGGATGTCTAAATATTTCATCACAAGTGTCGATTCAAAGGCAGAATGCTTTATATGCCAAGAGAGTAGCAGGGTAGTCAAGGAATATAACATCAGAGACATTTAGAGCCAAGCATGCTGACTATGCCACAAACTTGTTTTCATGGATAAGAAGAGGACATAACCTGATTTAAGAGCTGATGTAGCTTATAAAGGTCTGCTTTATGGGAGCTGGTTACTTGTTGATGTAAGCTAATAACAGTCGTTAGTTGGTACCTCCAAGACAACAGCTTGTATGCTGATTTCAATGTAGAGGACTTAGTTTATAGTTCTTCAACACCTGTCTTCTGCTCAATTAGCTGCTTCATTTCATTTTCTGCATTTTGCGAAAATAATATAAATCAGTACAGCCCTCTGGGAAAAATAAAAAAGAAGTTTCCTGGATATAGACCCTGAAAATAAGTTTTTAACCTTTTCAACTTTTTCCTCATCTTGTACATTTTGTCTAGTTGCATGCCAGCATGATGTCAAAGGGATTGTTGAACATCACAATGCAATGGAGAGTCACTACAAGGACCTCAAGCATGGCAGGACTTGACAAAGGGGAATCACAAAAGAACTGTGTTGGGATTTAACCAATGAATATGAAAAGCAGATTACATGCTGTGTGGAGCCGTCCTATCCTGCAAACTCACTGTTATTTCAAAGCTGTGTAGCAGAGATGTTTTCTGTGAAGTGTTATTGACAGACAATGTTGTAGTTTCTCCTTTTCATTGTGATTGGCACCTGGTTTATAAGCTTTCATGAAATATTTACAATAGATAATGCTGTACTAGAGAACATAGGGTGCCAAAAGAAACCCTTATTATATATTATACTCAATAATTAAATTGACATCAAATTTATTGTCTTAATGTTCATTACTAAAAGTCTGTCCTCTTTTTTATTATTTTCATTTCCCCACTTTTGTCTCTATCATTTATGTTTCAATGTTTTGATGAATTTTATGTTATTTTGAAAGTATTACATTGATAGCATTCTATCATGAAAACATCACCATTATTACACTCATACCATCCAAATATTTGCCTCAATATTATCATTATTTTCTTAGCAAATCATTCTGTTGTCACTAAAATATTATGACCAAAAGACAAAAATTAAGCCAATGCAGAAGTTGTAAAAATGTAATACCATGGATGACCACTGGGGATGGCTCTCTTAAGCTCCTTTTATGCCGTGTTTCCACTATGTGGAACCGGCTCGGCTTGGCTCGGCTCGACTCTGGTACCAGGTCCTATTCCTGGAAACCGTTTCCATTGCAGGATACTACCGACTTCACAGAACCTGGACGTCATAGTGATGCAGCGTGTTACTTCCATGTCATCTGCTCAGAGTCACTGATAAACTCGCTTGCGTGTTGTCTCGTCAAGCTCATGCTGAATTTTTACATCTGAATCTCCTCAACAAACCATGGTGTAGTTTTGCGGGCTGTCATTATGTGGATTAACCTACTGCTATATTTACTGTCAACTTCTGCATCTGTTTTTCGTAAAACGGCGGGTCACAGAGACAACTCTCTGACCAATCAGTGTTCTGCAGTTTTTACACGTCACGTTTTAGTATCAGGTCCCCAGTCTTGGAACCTCAGCGGAGGTGATACCAAAAAACTAGTACTGGGTACCAGATTCCAGGTCCTTTTTCGTAATGGAAACGCAAAAAGGCCGAGTGGAGTCGAGTGGAGTCGAGCCGATACCATGTAGTGGAAACGCGACATTACACAGCACTTCTGCTCCAGGAATATTTGACCTTTATTCCAAAATGATGTCTGTGTAAACAAAATGGTGGGATCATTTGGTCCCACCTCTGTCACAGCTCTGTAACGCCTCTGGAGGTAGTAACAGAGCCGTGATGAAGGTGGAATCAAGATTCCGGAACAATATGTAAAAGGAACATCTCTCGTTCCAAGGTGTGATGTTTTGATGACGTATTGCGTGTGTGACCCCTGCGCCGGGGGGATTTAAAAATGTGTACATAAACTGTGTACAAAAACTGTACATGGCCCACGCTGGGCCATGTACAGTAAACAAACATCAATGCAACCAGAAAGATGTTGAACTGGGGAGACGCCGAGATCTGCGAGTTGTCACTTTGGGCGGAGGACTCTATCCATGCTAACATTTGTGGAACGGTGAAAGACGGACTGACTCTGGAGAAGTTAGCAACACCGCTATGCTTGGGGTATTTCCGACGCGCAAGATATATGTCACACTATATGCTGCACTGCATCACCGCCCCTTCGATTCCAGAATGCAGGTCCGCTGTGTAAAAGTCCAGCCTGTCTCACCTCTGTTACTCCTTTGTCTTGGCTGTGGAAATCAGTCAGTGGTGGAAAAAAGGTGGGATCACCATCTCACCTTTTACCAGGATCTCTGTGTAAAAGTGGCTTTAGACTTACATTGAGCTTACATAAAAATACTGAGTAAATATTTTTTTCAAGGGTCATTTTGGTCTCATCTGTTTTATTTGGGACCTCTAATGCTAAGTGCAAGCTGACCTCTGACCTCTTGGGCTGTTGTATTTATTCCCCTTTTTGTCCAGATATGGTCACTTCCAGCTCCATAAAGCCAACATGTCAATGAGCAAATCACAAACTATTGGCTTAAAATTTGCATTTCAAAAACCCATGGGCAACATCACTGTTCCTCCATTCACTCATTATCTACAGTCTATGGTCCAACCAGACTCTATAGAAGGTAATGTACAGGTAATGTACTTTATTGTTAATCCTACACAGACATGTAGTTATGACGGACTGATGTCAGATCACATTCCCACTTTAAGTGATCTGTCCCACAGTTTGTTTGTGACCAGACTGAACCTGTTTCACAGTTGTGTTGCAGGTGTTGTAGTCTGCCCCTGACTGCATTGTTTAAAGCTGCCCAAAGGGATCGAACCAAGAGGGAATACAAACCACAGTCAGTTTGAGCCAGATCAAGGAGATCCCTGATGCAACAAGACTGAGAATAGCCTACAACAGAAAAAAAATAAATAAAAAATACTGGAAGCACTCGGAGAGCGCAGACCTCTGCCAAGGCAGATCAATGTCCTGGATTTGGATGAAAATTTCAGGTAATGTTGGTACTGGCACAAGGAACAAATGATAAAATTTTGGTGGTGATCGAGGTCTGCGCTCTACGAGTGCTTTTCTAGAAAAGACAGCGCAGACTTCGGCCAAGGCAGATCAGTGGGCCCCCGTGACCCCCCCACCCCTGATCACCACCAACATTTTATCATTTGTTCCTTGTGCCAGTACCAACATTTCCTGAAAATTTCATCCAAATCCATCCATAACTTTTTGAGTTATCTTGCTCACAGACAAACAGACAAACCAGAGCCGACAAAAACATAACCTCCTTGGCGGAGGTAAAAAAAAAAAAAGGGTAACCTCTAAAACTATAAATGTATCCATTTACAAAAACATAACCATAAATTATGTGAGATTCAAATTGTAGAGTGGTGACCCAGAAACTGAAGTGGTACATTTACAAGGAAATTTGTGAAATTTAGAAGGAAATATCTTCAATAATCTCTGAGATTAAGAATTAATTCATTTTCAAGAAAAAGCCCAGAACTGATCTGAGATAAGCCACTAATGTGCTATTAAAAACTGTGCATTTTTAGGTTTTTTTTTATGAAATCCAATTTGGCCACAGTTGTTGGGAATCATTAGTTTGTTTGTTTTTTAAAGAGGAACAAAAATAACATGATCAAAAATATCAGCAATTACTGGGGAAATAATAATAACATAAGGAACCATCTAAGCAGAAGAGTTTACGATTTTCCAAAAATGCTTTCCCATTCAAGATTTTTTTAACCCATTCCAATATAAGGAAACACTTGCAGAATGACATTATCTTATTTCCTTCAGTATTTTGCTTTCAGTCACTTCTCCACTTTGCCCTTTGTAACTGCTTAGCACCCATTTAAGTCGACTAACACCGCCAAGTGCCTAAAAAGATGGATGGTGTTGCTTATCTGGATTTTGTTGGCAGTTTGTCTTGGTTATAAGCAAACAAGGGGTTAGCGGTTCGGCTAATGACCTTGGGTGGAGTGTGTGTGTATGCTGGTGTATGTGCACTGTTGGGCATGTTCGAGGGCATACGTCTTCATGATTGTTTGCACTCGCCACACAGGCAGGTACAGGTGAATCCACTGTATGTGTGTGCTCAGCTGCATACTATATGCATCTGACCTCCTCTCATGGCTGATCTCTCCAGCTGGGGATAAATCATGGGGATCTGTGGCAGTATAACCCTGCTGAGGTGATTCATGACGCTGCCTCCGTGACCTTCCGTTCAGGTACACAGCTGGGCCAGTGTGCCCATTCCTTCCTGTGACTCGCCAGAACCATTCTTGTAGCTGTTAAATGTACTTACAGGTGCGGATATACACACATGTAAAAGTTAATTTAATAGTAGTGTGCAACATCCTGCCTTTTGGATGAGGATATAACCACAGACACATGCTGGATCTTAACCCATAAAGACCCAAACATCCATCACTGACCAAAAACATCTGCTGATGTATCTGTTTAACACCTGTTGATCCACTAATCCTATCAATACATGTAAATAATTGGTGTAAAATGCATTTTGTCATCTTTTCATGGTCATCAGATATGACCCATTTGGGTGAACGTGGAAACACCCTCATCTTCTACAACATTGATTCACCAGTAAAACTCATGGAGTTGGATCAATGACAGTGCATGGACACACTTGGTGTATGTTCAGTTATTGATATATCTTACTTAGAAAGTCACTTTTTCTGCAGTTTTTGGTTTTTGAATTAATAACCCTCAACTTTAATCTGAGCTTTTATGAACATCTTCATGATCAGTAAATTAAATACAGGAAAACACCTGATTTATACTGATAAAATACAAACTACAGAAGATAATATTTTAATAAATGGTGATAAATCTCTTAAAATAAAAGGTTAGATATAGAGAAAATTTCATTTGGGAACTGACACAAAAATAGTTCTGGGTCTTTGTGTGTTAAATGAAAACCTGGTGCTAGGACTCCACTCAAGAAAGTCATTCAGGATTAGTTAATGGTAAGATCCCCTATCAGATATTCTCAAGGCTCATGTCTACAATCTATCATGATGTTTTTCCACTGAAGTGTGTCTATTTAAAGTGATTAGCTTCAGCAAACATGTTGTGCACATGCTGGGATGCCTGAAGTGTGGCAAAGCTCCTGTCTATGTTACCGGCTGTTGCTCTGAGTGCTGTGTCCCACTTCACCCCGCCTCATCGAACTACCATCTCCTGCACACACAACCCCATTGACCCCTCACTAATTCTGTTGCATCCCTTATATATTCTCTGATATTTTGGATTGAAAAGCACTGACAGACACACAGACTCCATAACTTGCATGGTTTGTTTTATGGTGAATTACACAAAACTTTAAGAAAACTATTATTAGAACTATAATACAAGATATTCTTGTAGTTGTTATTGTGATTGGTAAAAGTTAGATTGTACAAGTCAACAAGTATTTTGCTACTGGGAGAAAAGAAACAATTACATTGTAGACCAATTCCAAATCTGAAATCAGAATTTCATGTCAGAATTTTGAATTAAGCACAAGTAACTTTGTAGCCATTAGCAGCAAATTATCATAGTGTTTTAGTTCTTTAACCCTATAACGCCAAACGTATCATATTTGACACGAGTTTTGAAGCCCTCTATATGATCAGTGTGATATTTTTTCTTGAAAAACCTGATGTATACAATTAGATACATGCAATACATGAATAATCCACCAGGGGGTAGGAATTCGTTCACCAGAGGCCTTTCCAGTGACACTGCAAGACTGTCATTAATGAGGAAGGAGGCAGAACTTTGCCAATTTTGAAAAGGAATTACCAATTTGTTCTGGGTGCTGCAAAACTATCTTTCTATTCATCTTGGCAAAAATCAAATGGATTTCTACAACCCGTTTTAATTCCTTAATTTGTCCATAACTAGTTACATCACGACATTTGCACATATAAGGTCAAGACAACCATTTCTCTGAATACACCATAATTGTTTGTCAGCAGCAGCGGTTGTAGTCCATACTGAAAATATGTCCAAACTTTG